>NC_058337.1:10190375-10493406 GCF_905475395.1 Chrysoperla carnea
TTGAACGTGATCACACCCAAATACAAATTTACCCCCTTCCAAATTCCCTGTCGTATATCCGTTATTTTCTCTTTTGGTTTACGAAATCAACATTTTTCATTAATATTTTAAAATTCAATGTTTAAAATTAGACAAAATTCACAAGACAAACTTTTAATGGCACTTACACAATAGATTTAGTCTTATTTGAATTTTTGTTATTGATAAATTCGTCTTTTGGAGTGCTTTTAAGCAAAACACAAAATTCAAATTACTTGAATTGTATAAAAATATTTTATTGATGGATTTTTGAAATTGGTCGTAATAATAATAAACTGAATCTTTCTCTAAAATGATATAAATAATGATAAATGGTTTGTTTCCGAACTGGCTTTCATAATATTATAACGCATATTATGTCCATAGAAAACGACAGACTCACAGCTTCGACGGTTTCAAAAACGTCAGTACCGTTTCATGCCACCCGATTTCGATGATTCTTTTTTTAGTGACAAATTGGTTAGTGTACTTCAGATTCCTTAAAAATCATAAAATAAAAAAAACTTTTAACAAAAAAAAACCGACTTAAAAAAAAAAAAAAAATTCAAAAACAAATTAATATGCAATAAAAAGTAAAAAATAACGAAAACATAATGTATTTACAATTATTGTTATTTTTGGAGTCGGTGTCAGTCAAGGAAACAACTGTGACAGAACAGTTTGCTACATTAACTTGGCTGATACCGACTCCAAAAATAATAATAATTGTAACTACATTATATTTTTGTTATTTTTTACTTTTTAGTGCATATTAATTTGTTTTTGAATTGTTTTTATTGAAGTCGGTTTTTTTTTTTTGTTAAAAGTTTTTTTATTTTATGATTTTTAATGAATCTGAAGTACACTAACTAATTTGTCACTAAAAGAAGAATCATCGAAATCGGATGGCGTGATACTGAGTTATTCGTCCATTTGTCGTGCACATACTTAAGTCAAATTTAAGACTTATATGGTTTTCACATAGATGCCATTGTCAGAATTGGACCCAATAGAAATGGGACCACACGGGAAGCATGAGCTTTCAAATAGATAAAGAATCATCAAAATCGGCTCACCCAGTCAAAAGTTCTTTTTTGTTTGAAGTCGGTTAAAAATACAACTATTATTAATAATTAATAAAAAATAGAATTTATAGATGAATTATTCTTTTTTATATATGAATTGGTGGTAAAAAAAATAAAAATAAAATTAATGCAAGTTCTCTATTTACAACTTTGCCGTTATCGTACTTAAAAAAAACATCTAGAAAAGGACTCCTTCTGAAAAAAAAAACTACTAATTAAAAACAATTAAACGAAATCTTTTTTTGTAAAATCATTACCCGAACATCACACATTTTTAAGGTAGAATACAGACGAAACATTAAGAAAATTTTTAGAGAATAAATTGAAGTAAGGAAGTGGAAATTTGTGTTGTAAATGTTATTATCATCAATCACTAAATTTGGACAGTTTTTAGGGGCATGGTAACTGACCGAAAATATCATCATGCTAGACATACATTATGTAATTGAGGGTCTCTTCATTAACCTAACCGACCAACAATAATACTACTATACATGCATACATGTTTGTTGTATTGTTGGGCTGTATCAGCAAATACTACAGTTATTTTACGTTCACTAGTAAACCTACCGAAAATTTTTATTTAAGAGCCAATGATTGAAAGACTTACAATATTTTAATTGGTATAAACTCACGTTAGACGAATTTTTACCATCCAAAATTAACCAATTATATTAACTGTTCTTAATATGAGATTGAAATATGAACCAAGCCATAACAGCAGGTCTAAAGCAAATTATAGATAATACATTTATAGTTGGATAAGCGTCATTTTCTACTTTTTGGAAATTTAGTAAAAAGAATATTGTTGTGAGTAATCCCATAATATCTCATGCGGGGTATATTGTCTAACGTTTTCAAAATGGGATGATATATCCATGTTTACACCACTGGTTTACGGAATTTATTACCTTAAACCTAAAATGTTAAATAATTATTAGATCATATAGTTTACAAAAAGATCTTGTTTTTCCCAAGATTTTAACACCATGTATCGAGAAAAGGACAGTTTGCCGACTATTAATTTTCGCCGAAATTTGTATTTTTTTCACGCTATCTACCATTTTCTGAAGTTATGCTTTTAAAACTTGGCCCAACGAGTGTATAAATTTTAAATTTGTACAAATCACGTTAATTGTTTTTTTTTTTTTAAACTTCGAAAAGAAACTTCTACCTTCAATTCTTTAGGAAATCGCATCTCATATGCTGTAGGGTTTTAATAAAGGACTGTCTGCTAGTGAATTTTGAACCCAAACAAATAAGATTTTATGTAAAAATTTTCGAGACTTGGTTAAGAATTGATCTTGGTTGAAGTCGCATACAGCCGAAACTGATAGAAAACTAACATTGCCGAAATTTTTACCCGAAACCTCTCACTTCTATTCAGATTAACGTAAGAGGTGTGCTCTCGCTCACTCAGCTAGTTTGTTTTCAAAACAACTTGCACAACTACCGGCACCGAATTTAATACTTTTACTTATACTATTTAAGTTAGTTATAACGCAATCCAAGAACTCTAATTTCTCGGTGAAAAATGAACGACTGTTGATTCCCCGCATCTCATTCGCTAGATTTCTGGATTGCCCGCGCTTTCAAGCTTTTTATCAGTATCTCAAAGGCTTTTTAATCTTCTTTCGCTTCTTGCCGAAAGCTCAAAGATGTAAAAAGTTTTTCGTATATATTTCTGAACTTAAAAAGCGTACTTGAGGGACAAATTTGATGAAAATTCAATTACAGCAATCAAAAGCTTTCTTGTTTATTTTGAAAAGAGGGTCCTAGAGTTATTATCCCAGTGGAATTATGAACTAAAATATACTAGATATAAAAATTATAGCCTATAAAATCTCAGCCATCTTCAATATCTGCATTAATTAATATATCACATGCTTCCGTCATCTTGTTATACCTCATTTGAAAGACTCTACTCAACCATGCCAAAAAAATCAAATCGTTCGATTTATGTTCTTAAGATAGACTACACAGAATATGGAAGGTATTCACCTTTTAAAACTCTTGACCTGATATGGTTATTGTTTTCAGTGAAAACACATTGATTTAGATATCGAGTAGGAAGTTCAAAAATGGTGCTTAGAGAATATTAGGTTCCATTGCCTGATTCCCAGCTACCCCAATTTGTAATGTTTTGCTAATCATAATTTGAATACCTTCCATCTTACTGTGTAGTCTATCTTAAGAAACAATAGATTGATTTCATTTTTTTTAGCATAATTGAATAGAAACTTTTATGAACTTTTAAATGAGGTAAGGGGTGCAATTTGAAATTACAAAGTAGGGGTAGCTGGAGGTCGGAGTAAGATATAATTCTCAAGGTACCATTTTTATGTGTTTTCACTCAAAACAATAATCAAATCAAATCAAGAGTTATTAAGGGGCTTAATCATCAAGTTTTGTCAAGCATATTCGGAGAAATTGGCTTTACAGTGGGACAGATAGACAGACACAAGAGTAATCCTATAATGGTTCCTTCTTCCATCTTGGATTCGATTTATTATATATGTTTTGGTCAATTCTATGCTGTATTTTCATGTTTCTAAATTACAAATGTAAATACAAAACTGAGTGAAGGGTTTGAAAGAAGGTATTATTTTATTTTTTATCAAATAATATTTCTGCCAAAATAAGCTTTTACGAAAGTGCATGAATGCTGTTTTTAAAAAATAAAATTATAAACTTTCGAGTATACTCAATTAATTTTTTTCAAAATCAATGAATTAATTTTTAATCCCGTTTTGGTTTCTTTTTAAGTTCGAAAAAAATTTGAGCAGTAAAACTGAATTTTTAGATCTGATTAACAAACTTGAAACAAGCTTTTGAAAATAAGGAGCTGATAAATGAAATTATCAGCGGAAAGGTGGTAAAACACATATATGGTATCACAATGGGCTCTATATCCTAAGTGTGTCCTTCGTGGACAGCCAATATAACCTAACCTAACCTAACAAAATTGAAAATGCATTCTTTTGAATAAGCTAAGCGGCGATTATGTTTGTTATAATTATATTTTAGCTTAATTCTGTAGAGGTAAAGCTTGTTACATTTTTATACCATGTATATATGAAATATACATAGTATATTAAGTTTCGTCCCAAGTTTGTAACGCTTAAAAATATTGATGCTACGAACAAAATTTTGGTATAGGTGTTCATAGAATCACCTAATTAATCCATTTCCGGTTGTCCGTCCGTCCGTCCGTCCGTCCGTCCGTCTGTGGACACGATAACTCAAAAACGAAAAAAGATATCGATCTGAAATTTTTACAGCGTACTCAGGACGTAAAAAGTCAGGTCAAGTTCGTAAATGAGCATCATAGGTCAATTGGGTCTTGGGTCCGTAGGAGTAAGCGTTGGGATCTTGTAAACCGTTAGAGATAGAACAAAAGTTTAAATGTAAAAAATGTTGCTTATAAAAAAATAAAAAACTTTGTTTGAAACATTTTTTTGTAAACATCACTGTTTACCCACGAGGGCGTTAATTAGGTGCAAATTTTATAGTATGTATTAATATAGGAATATCAAAGTGAATATCTTTTGTTATTTACGTGACGTCAAAAAAACAAACGATTGCGCATCAACACTTGCGCATTATATGAGAATATCAGTTAAATATGTCAGATATGTATGTATGTGAAATGTGACAGAGTTATCAACACTGCCTATACATGGTATTTCAACAATTAACTCAGTCAATTGTTTGTTTTCACTTGTATTTTATCTAAATTCTGTAGAGGTAAAGCTTGTTACATTTTTTCCCATAAATTTCAGCCTGATTGTATTTTTTAAAGTCATAAGCTAAAATGACTGGATGCCAAGCACATTCATCTATTGGAGTATAATTGATGGCTACCTAGCTATATGCTGTGGTGTTCGTAGAGTTCTTTTACCACTACTCACTACAATATGGTTATATCTGAATGTTTTATTACACTTATATTAAAATTTATGTAAAATTTTGTTTTAAACAACTTACAAAATTATTTCTACCTTTAAACTGTCGAAATATTTAAGGACGTTAATAATAATTTGAAATATAACTTTAATTGACATGCCATGCCATGATGTATCTGAAAATTATTGTTGTTATAAATCGAATATTAATGATATAAGAGTAGCACAATATAAAAATCTATCGCTGTCAATCAAAATATTACATAATGGTACTAACGATACAATATAAATTGTAGGAAATCACAGTCCTACATCCATCCCTTTATGTTTTATGTGACGGGCTCTTTAATATACAACGTGTTCTGTTATTAACTGCAGAAACCTAACTTTTCAAAATAAGCTCATCAAGAGCAACAAAAAAACTCTTTTCCAAATTTCGATCTGAGCCTTAATTTGGGAGCTACAGGTATGACAAAAATTGATAAATTTGATTATTCATTGGCTGTCATTCGATAACCAGTAGCCAATGATAATCAGAAGATATTAGTAAATTTTTTTTAAATAATATTCAACTGAGGTAGGGATTTTTAGAAATTATAACATGATTTGATTCGATTATATTATTTTGCAAAAACATTAAATTATTGTACTTAAACAAACAAACTATGTGTCAATGGGTGTGGTTTGCTTGCTTAGGTCCAATGATAAGTTGTTTACTTATAATTATTATTATTTTCTCAGAATAATAGAATAAAAATATTTAAATTATAAAAAGTGGGACAATTTAATAATTTTATACATTTTTTGTTTTTTATTATTCTGAGAAAATAATAATACTTATAAGTAAACAATTTATCATTGGACGTAAACAAGCAAACCACACCCATTGTCACATAGTTTGTTTGTTTAAGTACAATAATTTAATGTTTTTGCAAAATAATATAATCGAATCAAATCATGTTATAATTTCTAAAAATCCCTACCTCAGTTGAATATTATTTAAAAAAAATTTACTAATATCTTCTGATTATCATTGGCTACTGGTTATCGAATGACAGCCAATGAATAATCAAATTTATCAATTTTTGTCATACCTGTAGCTCCCAAATTAAGGCTCAGATCGAAATTTGGAAAAGAGTTTTTTTGTTGCTCTTGATGAGCTTATTTTGAAAAGTTAGGTTTCTGCAGTTAATAACAGAACACGTTGTATAATGCGCAGGGCTGAAATGCTGAGAAAATATATTTATTAATTTGATATGAATTCTAAAAGCGTGCATGGGGTGCATAAGTATTTATACAAGAAATTGAGTATGTGCAATCGACGGTTTGTTTACTTCTGTTTACAATGCCCTAATATTGATTACATGAGCTTCTGTGGCCTAGTTATTCGACGACGAAGCAAAATAGACACTTTCCATATAAAGCTGTCGTACCTCCGCAAATAATGAAATTTCTTGTTATTTACTGACAAATCAACATTTCTACAAAAAATCAATAAATCTACAAAATCAAATTATCAACAAAAGAAAAGCATTTACAAACAATGTTAAAAAGTCTCTTATTACAAAAAGTTCAGTAAGCTAAGGTTTATATCTGTGATTTTTCGGCAAATGACTCGGTCCTAGTTCAATTTCTTGTATAAATATTTATGGGCCACATACCCGCTTTTCCAATTCATATCAAATTAATAAATCAATTTTATCAGCTTTTCAATCCTGCGCATAAGATATTATGGGATAATAAAAATATTTGAGTTATTGATTCAATAACTAGAAATTAAGGCTATCGAATGACATTAATTTTATTCAAATCGAATAATTTTCGCTGAGAAACACCTTTGTGAAATTTCGAGGAAATTAAAATTTGTTTTGAGTGTAGCACTTTTTGTGGGCATGAATTGTCGTAGTATATGATGTTACTCGAAAAAATAGTGCACTGTATTTTTCTGAAATGCCATTTTAGAATAATTAAAGGGTTTCATTTCCGTTTCTCATACCACGTCTATAACAGAAACCACCCAATTAATTCTATGATGTGGGTGCAGTCGATTACTTCGTTCTTACCCAGGCAACGACAGTGTGAACAACTTATCGCCCACCAGTCGAACTCGCAACATCCCAGCCAGTAGTCAAATCAAGTTAACAAGCTTGGCTACTATCCAGTTTAATGCGCATTTTGAAGACAATTAGTATAATCCCTATGCCCAATGGAGCAAAGGATTGTTTTTTAGAGTAAAAAGCCGTTTTACGTGAAAGACTTAAAAATTGTTTGTTGATTCAAAAGAAAAAAGTTTCAAACAATAATTACAGCATAATTCTGCACATTTCCTTTTTTCACAAGACTCTTTAGCAGTAAAATTGGATAACCACGGTTCCTAGGGAAACAAAAGCATTTAAAAATAATTTAAAATATAATAATGATCTAGTCTTAGCCAGGAAGGCTGTGACGTTTTGTTTCTAAAATGTCTCATATTAGTGATTAATAAAAAATATGGCGAGCTCATCTATCGGATCTTAACGAATAATGCAAAATATCGAGTAGCGTTCATAACATAATTGATAAAATATTATTTAAATATATTCAATCAAATTAATAAATTTACTGTGTTTGAAATCAAAGTATGTATATGTTTTTATCACTTTAAGAACTTGACTAAAAAAGCCGGTTTCCCCGGTAAATAAAGCGTAACTCTCACGAAAACGGAATATTTGAAGAATTTTACGAGGTTCAGATAAAAATCATAAATAATAATTTCAATAATAACATCGAGTTTTTCTTTCTAGGTTTTCTAGCTATTATCGGGTTTTAAATAATACCATTATTATCATTCCACAGTCATAGGCACAAAAGTAGGGTATTAAATTTAAAATTTATTGTATTGAATGTATATGGATTAAAAACAAAATTTTAACGTATTGGTATTTAAAAGTGCATAATGAAATAATATGTTTCCTTATTAGAAACAAAAATAGATGGCCCTTTTCTTGTGCCAATTTCATTTAAAAAAGTTGATATGAACATATGCCGCAAACATTTCGTTTCGAACATATAGAGTGGAAAATTTTAACAAACCCCGAACCAAAAAAAGGGTTGTTATAAGTTTGAGCGATGATTTTTATTTGATTTGAATGATTTTTATTTCCAAATCAAATAGTATTAAACATTTATTTTTGGGATAATAGTTTTAATTGGTAAATAAGTTATCACGTTAACTTTTAAATCTTCTGCAAACTAAATTATTAAATAGTTCTACAGCTATACATATTATTTCAACACCTACTACCATTTAAATAAAGTAGTCACAATATATTGCAAGCGCGAATTCGAATTTCGATTTTTTATAAATTCATCTTATAATTTTATAATCTTATAATTTTAGTAACTTTGTTATTACAGCAATCGTGATATTTTTAGACCGAACTTTGTTTGGAATGCAAATTTTGGATACCCTGGCATGTGTTATATAAAGCGTCGACTTCCTACAGGCCTTTGTATCACCCACGCCAAAAAATCCTTTAGAAAATCCAAAGGTTTAACTTTCTGGTCTAGGGTCGTAATAAGCTATTTATTCGATCATTTTGATTGAGGAGTCATCAGAAAATTAGCAATTACCTAATTTTTAACTGGCGCTTTATCGTCTAAAATAATAAATAGTGCCCAAATCTGAGACACTATTGGATTAGAAATATTTGGATCATCAAGCACATGATATGCCAATATTTTTTTCTTGAACACTATCCTCTATAAATGACAAAAACTGTCCAGATATGAGCTTTCATTTGATAAGCAATAATCGGTAGCTGTAAAAATTAATTTTAAGCCAGATGTGTGGCAACGATAAGTAAGTTTTTCATTCATGATAATTATCATCAAGCCCTAAATAATTCATATGATGTATTCATTCAGAAATGCCAAGCCAGTATTTAACTTTTTTAAATCGCTATCTTTCAGTAAATAAAACTAACTCATCACAGGGTGTTGAAGAATTCATAATATACACGAAAAAAAAATTCGCTTAAAAATTGCTCTGTATCAGCCCCCTTTATTGGCTTATTGAGCTTGTGACTGGCTTCTCAAATAACTGGTTAAAGTTGACTTGGGTAGTTGATATTCTTGCAACACAAAAACTAATATGTAAAAACAATGACGTTAGCTCCAATAAACTTTTTACAAAGTATATTATACGTTGTAGTACCCATTACAAACTGTAACTGCAATATAGTTCGTAATATATTCGTTTATTTATAAAAAATATATATTAGTTATAAAATAGTGGTGGATAGAGGGGTGGTATGAAAAATTGTCGTGTTAAATAATATATATATATATATACCGCAACTGTTTGATTCGTAACTAAAGAAAATAACTCTATGTGTTTGTGATATACAGTGGTACGCTAAAACTTTTCTTTTTATTTAAGCGAATAGTATTTAATTGAAGTTTAATTGAGGTAATACATTCACTTCATTAACTAAGGGTCAGTGGTTTAGATAATACTGCTTTTTTTTAACACAATAACTTATCATTAACGATTTGCGGATAGGATTTTCCTTAATTATTATAGTCTTACATAGTCCTACTAACTTATGTAGTTTTTATAGTTCTTTAACCATTTTATTACAGTTATCACTTTCTTCTGATGATCGAGGAATAGGTCGTTTATAAGTGCCTTTATTCCCAAATTCTCTTAATCGTTATTATTCTCTAGGTTTCTTAGGCGTAGTATATTTGGTAGATCTTCATTAGCATAGGCATTTGATGCATTAAGTTTATTTTTTTTCTTGCAGAATTTTACATTTGGTTTTGTGGTTGGTTAAATACAAACGTATTGATCTCAAATGTTGTTTGGATTCTGTTTTTTTCCCAATTCGGTCTACTTGTTGTATTTCATCGCATTTTAGATTCAATTTCACTTTGTTATTAATTAATACAATTAATTTTCTTCAAACTGAAAATCATCGGACTTTTCACTGATATGTTCATTAGCAGCAATCATTTTTGCATTTTTAGGATTTGGTCGATTTGATGTTCAAATCGTTTTTCCACTCCTTGGATCCTTATTTCTAATTTTTTAACTCCTGATTCAAAAAGGGGATGTTATTAGATTAACCGCTATATGTGTGTGTGTGTGTGTGTGTGTGAGTGTGTGTATCTTTCAGACTGTCTGTGGCATCGTAGGGCCTTAACGGTTGAACCTTACTTGACTTTTTTGTTTCGTTTGAAAGGCAATTTAATGGAGAGTGTTCTTAGCTATGTTTCAAGTGCGAGTTTACGGCTCCGTATCCGGAGCAACTACTAACTAGAAGATGATCCTCAAAATTGGAGAAGGCTCTAAGGAAAAGGTAATTTAATGGAAAATGTTCTAAGTCCGAGTTTAGAGTTCCGTACCCAAAAAATTTGTCAGAAGTTTTCAAATTTTGTAAATTTCACTTGTTATTCAATTTTCGCAGTTCAGCCATTTCTTTTTTATTCATCATAATGTTTTCATCCAACCTTTTCATTATTGCAGCAAGAAATTTCTGACTTTTACTGCTCAGTGACATTTTAGTAGTTAACTATATTACATAAAATATATTTGAGTGTCAATTTTTGTTAAACCTTTTGGTAATGTCGTTTGGCAGATGCCTCTTAGCCACCGAGTCAATTATTCAAACAATATGGTTTTGAAAAATTATCAAATAAAAGTATAAAAAAGGCCATTGAAAATTAAGTAGGTTATATTACAAAGGGGACATTATCTCAAATAAAAAAGGAACGGGGATTTTTACTCACAAAATTTGATAAAACCTAACACAACTAAGAATATGCATATTTAATTTTTTAAACATCACGTAATTTTCTAAACTAATGGTTTAAATGATATGTAACTGTACGAAATGCGATAAATTTGTATATAAAATATTTTAATGAAGTATTCCTTTCATACCGAAATACTTTCATAACAGAAATTTCATAATAGAGCTTCAGGACATATATTGACACATTGATGTTTATTTCTTTAGTTTATTAAAATCTGTGTAAACTGAAAGATATCAAGTTTCCGTTGATTGGTGTTTGCAATCACGTGGCAAGAGGTAATAATTATACATTTTTGAATTGATTTTATTTAGTTTGAAATTATTAACTATATAGAATGTGATTTTAGGTATTTAGTTATTGCTAATAATTTTAACACATAATCTCACGTGAATAGGCAATTATTGTCATGGAAATAACCATGAGGTAAAAAACTCAAAGAATTCAATATAAAAAAGAAATCACCCTTGTCGCTGTATTAAATGAAGAAAGATTATAAATCACAGGAAAATTTATTTTCTAAAAATTTCTTTCTGTCCAGTAAAAAGCAAAAATAAAACACCTTCATATTTATAAATCTCAGAATGAAAAGGATCATTTAACCTTGAACATGAAGTTTTTCCTGCTAAACTGTAGGGAAAATATGTATTCTTATGGGAAATGGTACCCTGATGTAAGGTTACCATAAAAAATAACCTCGGAGAGTAGAACCCCTCTTTAAAATAAAAACGAACAATTAAAATGAAGATATGTATCTATGCATGTAAATAAATTGGCTAACGCTAAATCGCAATTTTCCTTGTTCTATTGTTCCTTGCAATTTTTGTAAAAATTTTCCGAAAACAGTTGCATATTTTCCTAATTTTAAAGTTGTTTACTAGGTTTTTACTATAAAGGAGAGTTTTTGAGGGTGTTTCATCTTCCGTGTAAAATTTGTATAGTTGCAATTTTCAAGTTTTTTTATAATGATTGCATATTTTTACCAAAAAGTTTTTTAAATAAATGAATAATATATTGTCTACTTTATCAAAATTGTCAGGAAACATTTTGGCGACAAATAGTTTAGAATATTTTACATAGTATGTAAATGTTGTAAACAATATATTGGAATTTAAGGGGGGTTCAATTCTAGTAAATACCAAGACCAAAACTCCTTTTACAAAAATATTTTGTGATTTCTGTATTTAAATCTTAAAATTAGAGTAGTTAAAAATCTTCGACAATAAAGTTTAGGTCAGCAAAAAGACCAAAAAGAAAAAAAAATTAAAAAAAACAACTTATATTCTGTCTACCATTATGTGGGTAAAAGCTTTAGTAAAGTTCCTTTAAAATCACATTCTTAAATGCCCTGTACTGATCTATTTTTATGACATCGTTGCCTAGGTGCCCTGTACAGATCTATTTTTATGACATCGTTACCTAGGTAGTCAATAATACATGAAAAAATTATGGAAAAAATTGTACAAAAGAACGATAAAAAGAGGGTTAAGTTTTTGGTAAGATATTGGGTTTTGTACCCTTGCTTCGAAAGAAACCCTGAACTGATATGCAATCTTTAAGTCCTCTTTTTAAAATCAGCGAAGTAAAATCATTTTATTATGAGCTTGTTTGTTGTAAATTCTAGTTTTTTCAAATCCAACTTACCTCTAAAGTTGAAAATCATCATTTTTTAAAGAAAATTCTAGAGAATTAAATGACATTTAATAAGAAGAAGATTCGTAGTTTTATGATATCATAGAGGCGTTTAAGTAAGCAGGCTATAATTTAATTGAAAATACACTCCGCAACAAAATGCAATCCGCAAAAAAGTTGAGTAATTGAGACAACTTTCAATTACTATTATACAGAATACTATTTTAAGTCCCCGATTAAAATTGGTTTAGCTTTGTTCTTTGCTAGGATCTGATCAGTTGATAATCGGCAATCATTTGAATTATTTTATCCACATTTTTTAAATTCATTTATTATTATTTTTATATTATATAGTAACTAATAATGGTATACATTAAAAAAATTTTAAAGCACTCTGTATTTGTCTCCAAACAACCACCCCTGAAAACTGAGAGTGAAAGAAACTAAAGCTACACATCATTGTGTCGGCAACATATTTCAGTCAAATAGGTAACAACATACGCGACTCTTTCTCCTCCATGGGCTTACCATTCTCCTATTATGAAAGACTATAGACTATAAAATTTATGTATAGAAAAATCTCATTATTTTAGATTCAATAATTTTGAATTTTCATTCATTTCGCAATTATTTCCTCGTTATATCTATGACTATCTCCGACCCGTAACGTTTTGCAAATAAGTAAAAATTGTTGCTGAAACCGAAATTGCCTATCCCGTCTGTTTTCAAAAGAGCGCAAAGGGAATAAAAGGAATATTATTATGCATCACACAAACGTGCTTCAAATATATTTAATTTGTATTGCGGATAATTAAACGTTATAGATAAATAAATGATTTTTTCAAAAGACTTTAAGAATTACGGATTTTATTATGTAACTGGAAAAGTTTTCGAAACTGAAGAGGAAATATAAAAATATTATTATAGAAAATGAAGCATTTTAGGTTTAAAAAAAGTTCGTATGTATGTAGAAGTTTATTCAAGCTAATTCTGAAAAATCATGAAATTAGATAACACTGCCATGGGATTTTATATTTTGGCACAAATTTTCATGAAAATTGTTTTAAGAAAATATCACGATGCAAAAATTGTTTCGATTAGCACAAATTAATATCCAATGGCTAATTAGTTTCAATAGGATTGGCTGAGGCAAACTTCTAAGCGCACGCATACTATGTTAAACCGCGCTTTCTTATTAAAATGATTGCTCTACATACCCATACATTAAAACCTTACCTTTTAGAATTTTCGGAATATATATATATATATGGCTTATTAATAATAGGGTTTTATCGATAGTGAAAAATAAATTATGAAATTTGAAAAAAATTATTTATATAGACATATACTATATATTCTGATTTTGAGTCATAAAAGCACATAATTGTTTTATTATATTAAAATTAAAAATCGTAATTTTTAAACTGTATATCATGTGACCTAAAACACGAGCGAGCCTGGGTACACATCTGTTAAATTTAACAGTGTTCTTTCGTCAGTGCATTTCATTTGTACCTATTTATTTATTAAAATGCAAATAATAACGACTGAGGACATGATAAAAAAGAAGGTAAAAACTGGTGAAGGATAAATTATTGATACAGTGACAACTGTGGTAGAAGATTTTTTGACAGAATCAAACAAAAGAAAAATTACTGAAGTCAATACCTAAAGCATGAAAATGATTTTGTTTGCAAAAAAATTAATATACTCTTATTATATTACCTAACGTATAGAGAAGCAATGATTGATTTTGAAACAAATAGCACATTTTATTAATGACATAAACATTATAAACGCAGAAAAAGATACCAAGAATCAACATAGAAGTGGATTTTCGTACGAGTTTCGTTACGGGGAAAATTACTGCTTCGAAATGTATTGAAGTAATGACTGTTGATTTTACCAATATTAAGTCACCAAAATGGATGACACTTCTTTTGACAGAATTAAAAAGGGTAAAAATTTAATTTAATTTTATGGCAAGCAAACTCGTTGATTTTGCCAGAATATAATTTGTTGTGGCTTTTATTAGGAAAATCAACATTTTGAAGTACTTTTTAAACATAGTAGAATTCCCTATTAGAAAAAAATTAAATTTTTTGACCAAAACGTTTTAATTTTTTTTACGCAAAACCTTTTACTATTTTTAGTAAAAAACTTAAAAGCGGTTAAAAATTCGAACCTTAAGGATGTATGAGCATGGTAGTGGGGGCACAAATTTAAAAATAGATATTTTCAATTTTGATGATAAATTTATATTATTACTTGACGATATAAGACGAAAAGTAAGAATAAAATTTTTCGATATCTGGCTTAATTTTCAAAATATCGAAAATTGAAAATTTTGTTTAATTATTTAGCTTTCGATATTTCGAAAACCAAGACACATATCGAAAAATTTTATTCTTATTTTTCGTCTACATTCATGAAGTTATAACAAAATTCATCATCAAAGTTGAAAATAAGATAAAAATAATTTCAACCCTTAATCTACCCTGCTCTTACATCCCTTATATGGACGGTGACACTTAGTTTTTTTTTCTTTTCTAATTCATTGCTAATATGTTTACTTTCTATTAAAAAGTTTTTTTTTAATTTGTTTTCATTCATTCCAAATAAAAATTATCAAAAACTTCCAAAATATGTCGTTTTTTGAGATTCCTCCATAAGAGCCAATGTATTTTATATCCATTTTAATGACGTTTTTCTTAAAAATTTGCACGGATACCTAAGCTGAAATTTTAACCACATATTCTTTGAATATAAAAGACTACCTACAAACAAATTTTGAGCCTTTAAATCAAACATTGTTGTCATGCTCATACATCCTTAAACACTATTTGTTGGAGATAACCGGTATCAATTTTATCTATTTAACTTTATACAGACCTAATTTAAGTAAATATTTCGAAGAAAGGATTATAAATATTAGCGTAAATAAAGTTTGTATAAAATTGAATAGATCTATATATTAAAGGTAGGTACGTACACAAAGAGTATAATAATAAATAAAACAGGCACAAAACCACTAAAACTTGGTGTAAAGAGTTGATTCAAAGTCATTGAAATCTCGTATTCGTATATAAATACAAGTACAGTACTAGAGCACACATCCACATGGCACCTACCTACGTAGAACATCCATTAAATATAAGTATGAAGTATTTTTCATTATTATTAACGTTGATATAAACTACCAACCACATAATACACTACAACAGTTTATTTTGTGTGCTATTTAAATTTACATTTCATTGCATCAACATAATGTGAACTCAAATAAACATAGCCAACACACGGAAAATATTTTTTGTGAAATTAAATCAAAATTTTTCGTTATAATTTTGGTAATTTTTGTTTATGTAGGGCAAGCTTGTACACACGATATACAGGGCGTTCTGTTATTAACTGCAGATCGTTGGCCTACAGAATAAGCTCATAAAGACGAACAAAAAATGCTCTTTACCAAATTTCGATCCGAGGCCAGATTCGCGAGATGTGCCTTTGGGAAAATAGAAAGATTTATGAATTCACTAACCTATCAAATTCATTAAATTAGTAGGTGTCACTTAGAGGAGACTATCATAAAACAATAATTGATTTAATTGGGTAGTGAATACTAAAAAAAATATTTTGTTGTTATTATTTATAAAGAAAACAAAAGTATAAATCACCAATAGCCAGTTAGATGTGGGAGGTATCAAATTATATACTAATATAGGTACGGGGCAGGAGGGAATAAATTGTGTAATACAGAACACAAAATCTTAAACATTGTATCACTTTACAACTTCAACACACAACATACATACTTTGGTTTGTGTCGGTGTATGTGTATCTCACCATATATTTATCAAAACGGACAATTGTCCGTCTTACCAAATATATGCCTAACGTATGTGATATTCGCACGATTAGTTGCGTACAACACTTAATTTACCAAGAAACGTAGTGTAGGTTTTAATGGATTAATTTTTATAATAACAAAAGTAGCCAAATAGAGTTTTTTTGTAATAATTTTGCATTTAGAGACGCCTTCCACTATGATAAAACACATCCTCTCTTTTAGTAGTGTTTTATTGGTTTCATTCAAAATGTTATTGAACTGTGATTCGTTAAAGATATATTAATTTATTTTGTTAATTATCTCGCAAAGTAGGCCTCATATCCAAAAGTGGAAAATAACTTTTTCCTTCGTCTTTATGAGCTTATTCTGCAGGATAACAATTTGCAGTCAATAACAGAACCCTCTGTATATGCACACGCTGCCTTTCCTTATTAAATTTTTGTCTAAATTAAAATGATATAAAAGGAGGTATATAATGTCATCATACCTACTTATGAAAATATTCGTGTAAGTTCTCGGCAAATTATTTCAACCAATACATAACCATACAATGCTATAACAACCATACAATCAAAATCACAATCATATTTGATATTTTTGCACTATTCTTAAAACTGCAGCATTCAAAAAACACACTATTGAGAAGGATTTTTATGTAGAAGAAATAATTTTGCAACGTGTCCGAACAAAATCAAGCAGTATTATAAATTCTAATGTCTGTCACAAACTTGAAAAACAAGACTTTTGCATTCGATTTCCGCCAAATTTACGTATACCGAAAAATGTTAATTATTAATTTATAAAGGATAACTTCTAATAAAAGTTTTCCTCCAGCTACCTTCAGGTACCAAAATGAGCTACTTTTTGGCCCCATCATATCTCGACTAATTTTCCCAAGGTAGAATTGCATATTGATGGGGCATGGTCAGCGGGGCAATCCTAGTTGGGGCGTGGATAAGAACCGGTTGAGATAATTCCATGAATAATAAATGGCTTGATATTGGACTTGCCAAGTAAAGACATGGAGGGAGCCTGTTGGGATAACTCAATGACTTGTCGAATTTTAAGCCTCCGTGAGTTTTGTCATATTGGGACTTGTAAGGGAACTTATTATATTGAAATTTGCCAGTCCAAAACTTAAATCTTCGGAGTACTATTCTGAAGTTTTGCTTTTACACCTTTTGTTGGGATCTCATTGAAATGATTGAAAAAGGTATTCTCATGGTAGTCATTCATTACATGTGAAAACGTAAACAATTGTCCTACTAGCTGATATGCGCCTTTTAAATTTTCTATGATCATAAAATTTGTTTATACAATATAAGTTTTAAAAAATAACTAATAATTACAAGGAACAATAGTATAATGGCTAGCACCTTAGACTCGCAATTCGATGCACTGTCTTCGGTTCAAGTCCCGTTCAAACATCAAACTATCATCACAATTTCAAATTTAATTAAATAATTTGTACATCAAAGTGAGTAACATCAGTAAATGAGGGAGAAATATTCAACGTTAGTGGAAAAGGGGGATATAACTGGAGATGTTTTCATTTAAGTTCTTGTAATGAGCTGTTTGAGATTGACCAATCGGAAATTGAATAAAATTGCCCGATAGGGGCCTTACGTTTCGGTGTTATATTCCCATTTGGGATCCAAATTGGGCAACCTAGCTAGGTCCTAATTTGTTTGACACGAAAATTTCTAGTCGTGTTTATCTTACAAATTTCGGGCAAACTATATAAGGACAAACGTTCCTTATCATAATTATCTGAATTATTTTCACTATCTTTGTTTAACGAATTTAATGTAATGGCTTTAGCATCTTTGTCTCATTGGTCTTTGCCTTGAAAATCTTTGCTTGGTCTTGCATATGTTTAAGAGCAAGATCAAATTACAACACCAGGTATGCTAGACACAAGCAGTTAATTTCAAAAGGACCAACACCAATGTGTAAGACACGGAGCAAAGTTCAAGCTTAAGTGTTAAAGACAAAGACAATCAAATTAACTTTGTTTTGGTCTTCGTGATAATTACTAATTTTTTTACGAAACAAATTTTGCGTTTGGAATTAACTTACAGAAAATGATTTCAAAAAGTTTAGTACACTCTAACTCCCAAACGAAACAACTGGGTACCAAGGTAAGTTTACCTAAATCCTATTTTTGGTTGTATCAAAATATGCTAGTCTGTTTGGTGCATACCCTGTCTATTAGTATTGATCATATATTTTAAATGGATGAGCCCAGTGTATACCAAGTATATGTATTTTGGCGTCACAGAGTAGATTAACAAAGATGAGAGTAGATTAACAAAGATGAAAATAGTTGGAGGCCTGTTTAAAATATATGATCTAAGAAGGCATGATCGTATAACCGGAATCAGCTGTTTCAATGATGTGTTTATATTTGAAATTGACGTTTCATATGATCATATGATCATATGATCGTATGATCATATATTTTAAAATGTAGTGTATTTTCAAAGGGTATAATCTTATTTAAAATACGCGCCAGGATATTACGTTGTATATTAAAACATGCGTATTATGACCAGGCCCTGATATTTACTATCCTTGTCAATCTACTTTGAGAGGTGGTTCTCACTCTGTTGGCAATTCCAGTAGTGAATTTTCAAAGGTATCGATGCACATACGCATACTGTTTCATCATTTACGGTAATTTCTGTAATGAAGTTCGAAAGCTATGACTAAGTAAAAATATATTTTATACTTAATGAACATTCTTAAAATTTTTAATTCATAAATTGTAGAAAATTTACAGTAATCAGTAAAAGTATTGTAACGTTGCTCACAAGAAAATTATTGATATTGGGCACGGTATATTTACTTTTTTGTGCATATATATATATATATATATATATATATATATATATATATATATATATATATATATATATATAGATATATATATATATTTTATATATATGTATATATATTTTATATATATATATATATATATATATATATATATATATATATATATATATATATATTTTGGTCCTATTTTGTGTAAAAAAATTTTATAATTTGCAAGAACTTATTAATTATAACTGCTCTAGTTTGTGACAACTCAATACTTACACAAATATTCATCTCATCTGCATGGTTAGACAAATTCATGTACATGAGTTTGGGGTTATCTTAATTCACGCTGTTCTATAATAAAAGGTAACGTCTTGTTGATGCAGCATAGTATGTACACAGTATGTCCCAGAACTTCTTGACCATTCTAAAGTAATTTAGAATGGCTAAGGTAATACTTCGGTATTGCTTTACCGAAGGGAAAGTTCCTTATAAAAAGGGATATAGGTATCTTGGATTGGCTGCTGATCTTCAAGATCAGTTAAGGATCAACTCGTTTTCGTTGCAAGTAAGAGATAGAAGACTACATTTTATTGATGATGTTGGAAACATTTTTGCAAAATACGAATAAGGTTTGGCATAAAATTAACATAAAGACAAAACTAAAAAAAATTATTAAAGAGAATTGAAAAAAATACACTCGAACCCGGACTTCTTGGATTCATGTCAAGCGTCCTTCCAATTAGGCAATTCGAGTTCTAGACACGAATGTCCAGGTTCGAGTCCTGGTTCGAGTGTATTTTTTTCAATTCTCTTTAATTAAGATTACTAGATAAGATATTTGTCAATATTTAGTTTACACTGCATCATGCATCATATTAGAAACATAAATTATAATCGAAGAGACCATGATGTAAATAAATATCGTATGCATGATTAAAAGTAAACAACAAAAACAAAAAGTAATAAAAAATGATTGTTATCAAATTTGGTTCTAAATCTTAAATTTTTGCTCCATTTTTGGGTTTTACCAAAAATTTACTCTAGTATACAAAAGAGCAGCCCAAAATCAAACACAGCTTCATTTTAAAAGCAATTTTTTATATATGAAGGTTTTTACCTTCAATTTGTACCAAATTAAAAAAAAAAAATTAAATTAAACAAGATTTAAAAAAAAATTTCATACAAGTCAGGAAATTGAAAACATTAGATTTTAGTTATTTTGTGTTAGATTAAGTTTTATTGGTGGCTATCCCCGAGAGACACATTTAGGCCATAGGGCACATTGTGATTCCATAAAATTTTCTGTTAGTATCAGGGAAAACTCTTCTACCGTTGGTCAACCAACTTGGAGTTCAAATAATTAAATAGCCATAAATTTTTCCCCTTATTCATTTTTTCCCCTTTGTATCCCGTGATTTGTGATAAATTTGTGTAGAATTCAATTTCCGATTGAATTCAATTTAGCGAACAACTAAAAATCGTAATTTGTTTAATAAAATTTTTATTAATTAATTTGCTGTTGAGTTTTTCTTAACCAATGTTCAATTTCGTCGAATAGTTAATTCTAAGTTTTTCATGGTACGCACTAAGACCATATCATGATTAGCAGTGTCCCTTTGGTTGAATTGAGCACAATCGTTTACTTGCTTATTCTTAAAGAAAGCTACAAATGAAAAGAAAAACGTTAATACACAAGCTATATGTTTTTCTGTATTGAATATTGACTCTGAATACATACTCTGACCATGGTATCGATAGTATCGATATTGTAGTAGATCTAGTATCGATATTATTTCATTGCCTCATATTAACTAAGCACATTGTCATATTATTAGCAGGCCTCTTAATTATCACATTTTATATAAAAATAGCAAACAGGAGCTACTTTCATTTTATGATTTGAAATAAGCCATTCCATTAAGATTTGAAATAAGGCCTAACGACCCATGTTTGATCTAAATAAATGTGGTCTACAATAGATAGAGACAGAAGTATATGTGTTTATTTGTTTGAAGTTTCTTATAGAAATTACAAATGAAAGTGTGTAATGGCGTGTGTGTCAAATGTTCAGATAGCGTGTGTGTGTGTCTATAAAGGATAAAAATATTGTTTTTAAAAACTTACGACTAGGTAGGGTATATTTGTGTACCTTTGGGAATTCGGGAAAAATTTATCTTTGAAAGTTTCTTTTCGCTAAAGTAAAAACTCTAGAGATTATTCGATTGAATATTTAACCATATGCATAGCAGGTTCATGCAAATTATCGTCCACAGGTACAACATGTAGGCCTCAAATTTAACGAAAAAGATATTTTAAGGAAAAAGTATGTGCATTATTTAAAATACAATATGTACTGCTCAAACTTTATTTAGTTGTAGCATTAACGAAAAACTAATTTAATTTACACTATAAAACAGTGAATAAGCTGGGAAAAAGTGTCGATAGTGAAAAAGTTGGCACCGGTTTGAATGAAAGTTTTTGTAAGGTCTTGTAGGACCCCAAGGATCATTCATTTGTCTGTGTATGTCAAGGCATGCTCGGTATGTTACCGTATGTCACATCCTACTTTATGTTATGCGGATCTAAGTAAATCCTGTGGTGTTTTCCTCTTTAGTCTAAGATTTATCTAGGTTTCTTCCATCAGAACCTTCACCAAGGGGTTAGGGTGGTTTTTAATGCGTTTTTGTAGGTTTTTGTATGGTGTAAGGTTTCCTGCTTGACTGTATTGACTTGTAAATCGTGGTGTAATTGCTCATTTGTGACATACCAGGGTGCGTTTGTTACCATTCTTAACAAACCTCTGTATTATTTCAATGTTAGAATGTGAGGCTGTCCCCCATAACTGTATACCGTATGTCCAGATGGGTTTGAGTATTGCCTTATACAGAAGTAGTTTACCAGTCAATGACAATTGTGAACGCCGACCTATTAACCAGAAGTGTTTGCGTATTTGTAATCCCAGTTGCTTGCGTATCTTAAATTGACAAGTAATTTTAGTTTCTGAAGAAGAATTCGATGTCAGATTACCAAATATATTCTCTAGAGCACAATTTTTTTTACTAGGTACCAATTTTAAGTAAAAATAAGCATTTAAAAAAAATTTTGGGTTACATTAACCCCCCGCTGGGGCCTCCATATGACTAGGTTAAGTTGGGTAAATGTTGCTTGGAGTGTATACACACGTTACAAGAAGTTTTATTAAATTGTTGAATAAACTAATCAACTAACCAGATATTGTTGTAAAAATACCACTATTAGTATCTTCCAGTTATCAAAAAAAATTATCCATTTCAAGTGATAAATTCTGTTCGAAGGTACATTCGTTCAATGGTGCACGACTTACCCTTACTTTATACAAGGTATAACAATGTCGGTTTTGGTTTTGTACCCCCGAAAGAAAGCGAGCATAATTGTTAATTTTTCCTTTTATTATAACCAAATATTTTATACTGTGCCAAAGTTTATTTATGGTTCAGTAAAAATATAAATCCTTTCATTTCAAGCACTTTCATTTCTCAATTTCAAAATAGATCCGCTGACCTGACAAATTTTCCAGTGATAGGCATACAAAATAAAACTAAATGAACGGTAGAATTTGCTTGGGGTTACAGTCACAATTAAAGAGTAACAGAAGCTGAACAAAATACCATCAAATGATGAGAATTAAGATAAAGTAACGTTTGATAAACGTTTCGTTACTTTTGCTGAACTCGATATAACCTTTTATCACCATTTGGGTAATACTGGCAGTTGTTAAAACGGTAACGTATAGTTCACACCGTAACTTACATATATTATAGATTGAATTCTACCAACCATATAATTTATATAATACTTGCTTGAGACGTGTTCTTAATGATTTGTGTTTTAAAAAATTAGTGTTATATATATATATATATATATATATATATATATATTTGTAATCCCCTCTTAATTTCCTTTATTTTGATACCTTACTCAATAAGTTTGGTTAATTTTTTTTATTAACGTATTACTAGTTCGCGCTAAAAATCCGCCATTTTATTTGTTTGTTCAAGCACCTACCTGAGGACAATTTGATTTTTTTCACAAATATAACGATACCATGTCAAAATCCTTCGGCGCGTGTTGACGATACGATGTAATAACGAAATCTACATACAAATATACATGCACGAAAAACATAACCACACCTTGACAGTCGGGTAAAAAATCATAGTATTAAAAAATTTTTCTGTTCAATGTTTTTTGAAATGATACATTGACCGAAGGTATTATTGAAATAGCACAACCCGAAAACATAGGTTATTAGGCGAAAAAATCCCAAGTATTATTTGCGGCATTTTTCGGGCGCCAATATTTATTTTCATATCATCTACCTTCAAATTTGTGTTTGGAGAAATTAAAACCCTGGTGCATCTATATTATTCATCACTGTTTTTTTATCTGGGAATTTGAAGGGATTTCCTTAAAAAAATTCTATTTTGAAAGAGGTAGGAATTTTTTCTCAACGGTTTTTGTCAAACGAAAAAAGCCTAGTTACGTCAAAATTCAATCATCCGTGCATTAGAGTAGAAAAAAAATCGTATTTTGATTTAGTTCATTATGAATTTAAAGTTGAAAATAAATTCAAATTGAAGTTTGCTACGACAGGTATGCGACTTTTTTTTTCAGATTCATTGCTGCTAAAAATTAAACGGATAAGAAAATTTTTTTGTCCCGGTTCATTTGTAACTGAGTTTATTTGATAAGTAGGAACCGGGCGTACACATTACCCATGTATAAATATTACATGTGGTTGTAAGGTTTACATCAGACTTTTTAAAATATAAACAAGTGAAAAAAAACAATTGACTGAGTTAACTGTCGAAATACCATGCATTGTTGATTACTCCATCACATTACACATACATACATGTCACATATACATAACTGATATTCCCATATGATACATGCTATACAATTTACGCCTAATTTGCGCCCTCACGGGTAAACAGTGATGTCTACGAAAAAATGTTCCAAACAATGTTGTTTATTTTTTGAAAAGAAACATTTTTTACATTTAAACTTTTGTTCTATCTCTCACAGTTTACAAGATGGATCCTACGGACCCAAGACCCAATTGACCTATGTTGCTGAGTACGCTGTAAAATCAGCTTGATATCTTTTTTCGTTTTCGAGTTATCGGGTTCAAAGACGGACGGACGGACAACCGGAAATGGACTAATTAGGTGATTTTATGAACAAGTATACCAAAATTTTTAAGCGTTACAAGCGTGGGACTATACTTAGTATACCTTGCATATTACATATATATGCATGGTATAAACAAACATTCAAAACCATCAATTTAAATAAAGTAAAATAATATATTTAGATTGAAAATGATTTTCATTTGTACATGGTGCATGAACATAACAACAAAAAAAACACCAAACCAGAAAGTAACCACTAGAATTTCCACAAGTAACGTTGGTGTATGTATGTTGGTAACAACAACACAGTAAGGTGTTTGAGAAATGAATATAAACATTTATCATTTATTTTAAATTGTTATTTTCCTACAATCTCTCCCATCCACAAATTTTTTTTTCCTCTTCTTTAATTCTAAAGTCTATTCTTATAAAAATTTGTGTGTATAAACTTTCATATCTCAATTTATCTTCAACCCTCCCTTTTACTATCACGCAAATGGAGTTTTGAATTTACAAAAGAAAATACTATTATTATTATACTTATGGTAAAATTATTTGCTGTTTGATGTGGGTACAGAAAAATGTGGGTCAGTATGTTGTGTAAAAGATTACATTTCGAGTAGAAGAATATGAATAGTATGTGTATGTTGTAATTGTATGAGCTGTGTGCTGTTAGTTAAAGTAAAAATTGTTTTTCTTTGGAACATTAAATGTGTGTGAAAATGTTAGAAAAATCGTTTATTATAACAAAATGTATATACAGAATGTTACACCAAGGATGTCGAATCAATGGTACGCGACACAATATTTTGGGCATGCCACCGATCACAAAAGTATTACATCTGCGCCCCTGAGAAAAGAAGTGCTCTTCTCACTCGGTATGCGTGGGAAAAAGAGTTCATTACCATACTCCAAATTACTGTCAAAATATAAACTAACTAGAGTGATACCCACCCGCTTTGCTGGGTTTAAATTTAAAGATTGATGAAGATTTATCTCCCTTATCCCCTTTCTATAACACTCGAAATAATGGTAAGGAATATATAACATGTAATTTATAGTGAATGTTAGATAAAAAAATGAATTTTCAATGTCGCTGATTCTTCTATACATAAACAACGAAAAAACTCATTTAAAAACAAAAAGGATTTTTACGGGAAGATCGGTATTATTATTATCTAAATAGAAAGAATTTTTATTCACAACTAGCTGACCTGGTGAACTTCGTATCACCTGCAACTTTTTTTTTTACAACTTTTGGTTCGTGATTATGTCAACCTTTAAAAGACTCATAATTTATTTTTGTCAAAAATTAACACTGGTTGTATTATCTACGGTTAAAATGGTATTAGGTTATTAAATGAAACTTGTTGGTCATTTTAACATGTTTTATGTGTTTTATTAACACAACAAAATATAATCAATACATAACAAAACATAATAAATATATCTATTCAATTTAAAGCTTTTTGATAAAATACGTTTTTAGTTTGGTTTTTCGGAGCATAAATATATAAAGAACGATGGCTTTCCTACACGTGAACACGCGACATATAGTTGTCCATGCGAGAAGCAAACCCAAGTCAACCCACCACAAAAAACCCAACTCAACCCACACCCACACCCACACCCACACCCACACCCACACCCCCACCCACACCCACACCCACACCCACACCCACACTCACACCCACACCCACACCTACACCCACACCCACACCCACACCCACACCCACACCTACACCTACACCCACACCCACACCCACACCTACACCCACACTCAACCTAACCCAGCCTAACCCAGCCTAACCCAGCCTTACCCAGCCTAACCCAGCCTAACCCAACCTAACCCAACCTAACCCAACCCAACCAAAAATTACAAAAATTGTGCTTTTTTGAATTTTTTATGATTTTTTCGATTTTTACAAATTGCAAAAAGTGTAAAAAAAGTTTTTGTTTCCGATTTCGATAAAACTAAGTTTATAAGGTAATTTTGACCCGAAAATTACAAATATCGTGTTTATTTGACCATTAAATGAATAATTTTCGAGATATTTTATGAATCTGACTGTAGAGCCAACATTTTCATTCCGTTCAGTCTCTGAAATTATTCCGCATTGAATCTTATTATTCCGAAATTGTCCTTTTCATTTCAATTACGATTCATTACTGTTTCGGACACACAGTAATAAGTTGGACAAAGACCCAAGATATTGGTTATTCATTTTATTACATTAGTTTTTTAAGAAACTGTCCGAAACAAAAGGTAATCAATTTTTAAAATGAAAATGATTTTTTTTCTAAACCATCCCTGAACTATAGCGATCAAAACAAACAAAAAATTTTGAAAATCGGTCCAGCCGTTTTTGTGTTTTAGCGAGACTAACGCACAGCAATTTATTTTTATATATACAGATTAACCACAAGTAAATGTAAGTAAGCGATGCATAATGGAGAGAGGTAGCATTAGTAAACGAGAAAGGAAGGCAGCATTAGTAAATCTGAAATATAACATCACAGAATTATTTTGTCATGGGAACTATATCGCTCACAAAATTATAAAACTATGACTTTATTAAAATTAATTTCAATTTTTATTGTCAGATTTCAACAATAATAATACACAAGAAAGGTAGAAAATATTAACCACATGTTTACCAAGGTTCGAACCACAGACTTTTAAGTTTTTTTATGCACTTATAGTCTTCTCACTAATAAATTATTTAGATGATAAACATGACTTTTTATCTACTCATTCGATATATTGTTTGTTAAGAAATGATTTATTCGAACTAATTAAAAAACTTTTTTTTTTTCAAATAGCAACAGTTTGATGTCACGAAATAAATAATACATACAAGTTTATAAAAGATAGTATTTAATGTGAAAACAAGCCCAAACATAATATTTAATCAAGCATATTTGCTTTATACACGGTACAAATAATATTTGTCAACAAAAGATAAAATAATTACAATTATTGATAAATCTGTCATTTGATTATTAGAACACAAATAATAACATCTCAAAATATTATTATTACTTATTTATTATGTATAACTATTATTGAATTAAATCACTGAACTATGAATAATATTATCATATCACCAAACTAAAATATGTTACGACTGCGAGTGTATATAATAGCATTGAGGGTTTATAATACATCAAAAACTTACTACTTGTCAAGACTAACTAAACATTATATTATATATAAATATCTACATTAATAATATTATACACCTATAATATATTAAATATTAATTTTTCCATATACTCTGTCACATGTCTTATGTCCATATTTATTTGAACAAACTATTACAATCCTTTGATCTGTTGAAGTTTACTTTCTAAATTAGATTAAATAAACTATGGTCTTTAATGATAAATTATAGTAAAACTAGATGGCCCCGTCAACTTCGTTTCATCCGCTATTTATTTGATTATAACTATTAAGGTGATTGTAAACCCACAGTATTGTAAAAAAGTTCTGGTTTATTGCACGGTACATTCATATAGACCAAATACAGACTGTAGTCAAGTAATATATCTAATTGAAAAGGATAGCCTTAATGATTAATTTTTTTTTTTTTTTTTTTTTTTTTTAGGTACAAAAAGCGGTCTAGCTGCGACCCGAAAGGTCCACACGACTAACTTCCCAGTGGAAAGGATAAAAAATATCATTTGTTTTAATATTTATATTTTTTTTTGTAAAAAGTTTTTAGTTCATTTTTCCGTGGACCCTCCAGCGGGGGCTCCGCCCCCTGCTTGCCTTACGAAAAAAGAAGCTGTTTTAGGTAATTTCCTGATCTACTAAAATAACTTCTATTTTGTCGACAATAATGACTGTTAACGAAATATTCGCTAAAAATCGTATTTTGTGACCTTTAACCCCGGGTTTCTTTATAGCGGCATTCGGATGGATGGGAACTTTTGGGATTTTATTCAGAACTTAAAATATAAGGTTCATGCAGAAATCTAGTTTTCCCGGAATTTTACCGAAGTGAAATGTTTATATTCTCTGGATTAGAAAATGTAATATGATATTTAAATATTGATTTTGCTCTATATTAGCAGACAACAAACAGTACAGCAATTGCTTCATTTGAAAGAATAATAATATAAGCATTTTATATTTCTACATAACATGAACAAGTTAATAAAAAAATGAATTTAAAAAATAATTTATTAAAATAGAATTTTTTTATTTCTGGTGCCTTACAATCAGTTGAGACAGATGTTTCTATCCTTAATATGTACATTATTACGAACAAAAACATATTTGACAAAACATATTCGCTTGAACAATTGCAAAAGTCGTATAGATGGCTGTGTCGAGATTTTAATAACAGTAAAAAATATCGTTCTATCTGTCTTTTTGTGTCTACACTTGATGTCGCAGACTCAATCGGGGTATAATATCTTAAAATTGAAATAATTGCAGATAGGTATTCCCAACAAGACCGCTTCGGGAAACATGTAAAGATTGAAATTGGGCCTATCGACGACTTTTGCAAAAAACTTCGCTAATTCACCTCCATGAAACTTGATGATTATTGGGCCCCGATTTACGGTAGCCGAACAAAAATAGTACAGAAGTTTGGTGCAAAGTAGTAAACCGGTCCATCCTTCCTCTAACTGAATTCCAGGAAGGTATTCTCAACAAGACCTCCTCAAGAAACATGAAAAGACCACCTCAAGAAGCTTTGCAAAAAACTTCCTCCATCAAATTTACGATTTTTGTATATCGATTTACGGTAGCTAGACACAATTTGGTGCATAGTAGCCCATAGATCACTGTGATTGAGGTTACGAATCGAGGCTTAGTGAAAAATGACACATAGTGTGATATCTTTAACTGATATTAAAACCTCGACGCAGTCCTCTAAAATTGATTTTACCGTGCATCTCTCGGATCATTAAACTATTGTTTTAAATATAAATTATCAAAAACTAAAGTGTTATTCGAAGTTGAGCATGCAATAAAGAAGTCAATAAGCAAGCTTAAGAATAGAATAAAACTGGGTATGAAAACGATTCACTTCGTTAAAACTCTCTTTGAGAATTTCTTACGTAATTCATAGAAATTTCAAATACAATATTTTTGATTCAAAATTTACGTTTTCGTCATATCTTTTAGCAAACTGTTTAAAACGGCTCGTAAGAAAAAATGCACGTTACCAGTTGTGTAGACTCAACTCTAGCCACCAGTGATTGTCCAATGATAAAAATAGCGTGCACAATTTTAACAAAATATAAACGAATGTCATTAACAGACTTTAATTAAAACAACGTCAATGTTTTAATTTTATTAATCAAATAATTATGTTATTTTAAACGAATTTATTTAAAATAAATGACAAATTTGAAGTGTAAACATTTATTTAGGACGAAAAACATCTAGTTTAACTTCCCGGATGACACAATAAATGTTTTAAATGTAATATTCATTTTTATCAACCTAAATAGGCGTTTGTCCTAAATTTGAAAAATTGTTTCATAAGTTACATTAATAACTGATTTACACGAAAAAATATTAGTTACAACAAAAAAAAAAAAAAACACTATTTGCATTATGTATTTTGCATTTTCAAAAAACCATTCAAATTTACTTCGGAGTGTTGTAGAGTGTCATGGCCTCTTGAATGAGATCACGACTTGCCAAACATTCATTCTCTGTATGAAAGTTGTAAGCAGTTGTCAGTAAACTATCATTTTTGTGTATGACATTACATCAAGTAATCTGCTTCTATTAAAATATAAACAGCATTAATAGCGTTTTGGCATAGCGTTTCGTATTACTTTCTGATTAGTGTTTGCTGCTACGTGACTGAATGCCTAATTTTCTGGATTTATTTTCTAAAAATCATAATCATATATAATTTTTATGAAAAATAATTTTGTTTTGTTATCTACATATCATGATTAATCATTACAAACTCTTCTTCATCCGATTTGTTCTTTGTAGACAAAAGAAAGCCTAATTTACTCTTAAATAAATGTTTCTACATATTAAATGTGATTAGGATTAATAAAAGAAAGGTAAATTAATAACTAAAATAATGGTGGTAACACTATTTAGAGGATAATTTTTGGAACAATACGCAAACAATTTAATACTTTTTAACGCAAAGTTTCACAATCGTTTATTGTTTCTTGTCAGTATTACAGTTCCTTGAGTTATTAATGAAAATGAAAATAATGGTATAAACTGAAAAAAGCCGTTATGAAAGAAAATTGATAAAATCAAATCTATTAAAAATAGCCATAAACACTTTTCGATTTTTCGATAGACAAGCTATCATAGGCGTATTAATAAAAATTCCTTAAAAATATGTCTCATCTGGTTATCAGATGGATGAAGGTCAAGCTTAACCGCCTTTTAGACTAGTACTACAAATTAAACAAAGTGTATAATATCTCTTTTATTATACCATGTATTTATGATATATATCAGGGTATACTAAGTTTAGTCCCAAGTTTGTATCGCTTAAACATATTTATGAACAAAATGAAACGAATAAAATTTTGACATCTATGTGTTTGTTTGTAAAGGAATAATTTACTATACCTCCTGAAGAAGTGAGAGGAAAGATACTCTTATTACTTTGTGTGTATAACGTAAAAAACAAACGATTATGTAATCAACACTACATAATCAGTCTATACATGGTATTTCAACAGTTAACTCAGCCAATTGTTTATTCTCATCTGAACCCATTGATCGTTTTAAAATTGTGAGGTAATACAAAATTTTTAGGGTCTCGCGAAAGAAAATACCCCACTTTCCAGAATTTGCTCAAACAACAAATGTTTTAAGAAGAAAAAAAATTATACCGTAAATTGTTTAACGAGTTTTCTGTATAATTATTTAATATTGAATTTACATATTTTGTATATACCTACTTCTACTTATACAGAGTGCTCTAAGATGAGTCGATATAGCTTAACTTGCCTTAGTGTCGAGTGGACTTCGTTTGAGAGCTATGTTATTCCCACTTAGAAATTTAGTTTATCATGAATCGACTGATATAGAATGTGGTTTTTAGAATTCAAACCTCCCGTATTGGTAGGCCCATGAATTTCTAGATCAAAGGTTTGCAAGTTTTGGATGTAGCTTCCATAAATTGTGTACTACAAAAAATTTATTCTGTGTATTAATCGCCTATATCCCATTGGAATCAGTTTCAACACAAAAATTGAACAATGGAAATTTCGTTCAATTGTTTTACGTATTCATTACATCTAAAAATATCATAAGCCTAGTATGTAGAAACCAATAATCAGTTTACTAATCAATAATAATTTATAATATTAATCAAAAAATCAATAATAGAGACTCGATTTGCGAGAGAATCAAATAATCAATCATAGAGACTCGATTAAAGAGAATCGGTTTGCGGATCAACGTAAGGGCTTTTCAGGTTGCAGCTCAGGGCCCCGTGGATTCAAAAAGCCTATCTCTATTGAAAACAATACGCGATATTGTAAAAACTAAATAATTTATCAGTTTTTTTTTTTCATAAATTTTGATTTAATAAAGGAATTTAAATATAATGAGCAAATAAAGATAAATTGGCAGCACAAAAATGCAGAAAATTTGCTTTACAATTTATATATCATAATTTCAGATAACCTGTCAATTTATTTTGCAATAATGTCGTACAGTTTCTGTTTGTATATACATTAACACTAAGCTATAATATTATATAAATAAAAAAATACATTGTTCTATTTTTTTCCATACCGTATACCACCTACATCACAGGTTTTTTGACAAAATGGCAAATAGTTGGGCAGGCCACTACATAGTATTAACCCAAAGATCCACAAATTCAGGACTCACTCCTACATACTATGTCTAAAAATTAAGCTCTTAGGTCAAAATCTCTTAGCTCATGAACATAAAAGACATACAACGTTAAGGATGTATGAGCATGACAACAATGTTTGATTTAAAGGCTCAAAATTTGTTTGTAGGTAGTCTTTTACTCAAAGAATATGTGGTTAAAATTTCAGCTTAGGTATCCGTGCAAATTTTTAAGAAAAAAGTCATTAAAAATCGATATAAAATACATTGGCTCTTATGGAGGAATCTCAAAAAACGACATATTTTGGAAGTTTTTGATAATTTTCATTTGGAATGAATGAAAACAAATTTAAAAAAAAAACTTTTTAATAGAAAGTATACATATTAGCAATGAATTAGAAAAGAAAAAACTAAGTGTCACCGTCCATATAAGGGATGTAAGAGCAGGGTAGATTAAGGGTTGAAATTATTTTTATCTTATTTTCAACTTTGATGATGAATTTTGTTATAACTTCATGAATGTAGACGAAAAATAAGAATAAAATTTTTCGATATGTGTCTTGGTTTTCGAAATATCGAAAGCTAAATAATTAAACAAAATTTCCAATTTTCGATATTTTGAAAATTAAGCCAGATATCGAAAAATTTTATTCTTACTTTTCGTCTTATATCGTCAAGTAATAATATAAATTTATCATCAAAATTGAAAATATCTATTTTGAAATTTGTGCCCCCACTACCATGCTCATACATCCTTAAGTATTGCAAATACATGGCTTTGAAGTATTGTATGTATATTAAATTGAATTGACAGAGATATTAGGTGGAGGAGACAGTTAAATAGACCGCGTAGCAGTGTTATTTTATAAAATTTACAATAAATCATATTTTTAAGTTGTTTGCACATAAATGGTTTAATAAATGTCAAATTAAAATTATTGAAAAACAAGTGAAAACAAACAATTTTACTAGTTAATTGTTGAAATACTATGTACAGACAGTGTTGATTACGGAGAGTTTGTTTTTTTACGTCATATAAGTAAAGAAAGATAGCCACACAGAACTGATATTCCCATATAATACATACTATATATATATATGTATATTCTGCGCTCTCAAAATGTTTCGAACAAAAGTTGTCTATTTTTAAGAAAGATTTTTTTACATTTAAACTTTTATTCTATCTCTCTAACAATTTACAAGATGGGTTTTACCTATGTTGCTCATTTACGACATCAGTGCTGTTTACGTCCTGGACACGCTATAAAATTTCAACTTGATATCTTTTTTGTTTTTGAGTTATCGTGTTGACAGACTGGCAGACAGACAGACGTACAGACAACCGAAAATAGACTAATAAGATGATTTTATGAACACCTTTGCAAAATTTTGTTCGTACCATCAATATTTTTAAGCGTTACAAACTTGGGACTAAACTTAGTATACCTTCATATATTTTATACCTATACACATGGTATAATAATCATTAAACCTGCTCGTTAGACATTGTGAAAATAAGAGACAAAATTGCTTAAATAATTTTTTTAAATGTAAAATTAACATAATTACTTATTAAATTTTTTAGAAAATAGTATTACATTTTCAATGTGAAACATATATACAATCCATAGACCGATTTAAAAATTTCCACTTTAAGACCGCATAGCTCTCGAATGAAGCAACTAGTTGCAAAGGCAAGTTAAGCTAAATCAACTTAGATTGAGCTGTAACATATTTTGTAGAGCGCTGTACAGAACTTTTTGGTACATCTTGTACAATATTGATAAGTATGAATACCATTGAATGAATAAATATATTTAATATAAAATGATGTTTATTAATTTGGGAATATTAATGATCAATATTATTAAGATTTTACTAAAATAGTTATTAATATTAATAGCATTCAATAATTCAATTTTAATTAAGAAATCAAACATCTTCAGAATATTTCAAATGTCAATTAACAATTTATACCTTCTGTGATTTATTTTAATCAAATCACTCATATTCTCTATTCAAATATTTAATGATTTAAATTTAAACTTCTATTGCTTTTTCTACCTGTTAGACCGTGAGATCATAATGACGGAAAATTTTTTTGATTTTACTTGATAATAAAAAAAATTGACATTTTAAATGAGGCTTAAGTATCGCGTTTTTATCATCATCAATACATAGTATAAAACAAAGTCGCTTTCTCTGTCCCTATGTCCCTTTGTATGCTTAAATCTTTGAAACTATGCAACGGATTTTGATGCGAATTTTTTAATAGATAGAGTGATTCAAGAGGAAAGTTTTTATGTATAATACATACATATTATAGTAGAGTAAGGGGTTAAAATAGGGGTTGAAAGGGATATGCTTCAAAAACTAAAAAAGTTTTGCATCGATTAAGCTCAAATATTGACACGATATACAACCAGCTTCAAAGATCTATTGTTTTTATCTACTTTTAACCTTCGGAGGGTAGAAAGATGTAGCGAGAAAGTGGGAAGGAATTAGCGAATATTTACAAATATACCTAAGTGGGGTATCAAATAAGAGAGCATGACGTGTACATTACAAAACTGTTATCACACGCAAGGAAATGTGGAGGGAGGGGTGCAAGTGGGGATGTTGCCCAGCAAAGCGGGTAGTTCATAGCTAGTCAATTATAATAGCCATTTGTTGCTTGATATTCTAGTTTTTTGAGAATTTTTTTGTCTGTTTTATGTGATAAATTTATTGACAATGCAATGCGTGAACGAAATTCTAAGTGTAAAAAACTGGAAAATTGGGTCCAATAGTAAAAACAAGAATCATTTTTAGTCCTATTCCTAGCCTTTTTCAGACAATATAAAAATCGATGAAAAATTTCCGTCAGCGGCTCTCCAGCAACATTAACTTCTTAAATTCCTTTATTAACAGAGTTAATGTAATCAATCTTATAGGCTCACGAACTAAGTATTTTATTTGTAAAATGGGCAATGAAAACATCGGTTAAAAGATATAAAAATTGTTATTGAATTTTCGGAAGCCGTGAGTCGACTATTAAGGTATCTTGAATTAGCAATGCTGTTTATTTTTTCAATTGTGGCTTAAAATTTGAATGCAGGCTTTTTAAATATGAACAAAAAATAACAAAATATTTGTAAATGGTAAAATTTCTGTTTATGAATATATCCTTTTTTATACATGTATAGAAAAGCCTTTGCTGAAAATTTCTACTTAAAAACTTTTCTCTTCGTGATTTTTCTGTGCAAATTTCGAATCAATTAATTCCTTTCAGTTTGTACGGATTCGGAAATTTAAATTTTATAGTACAAAATTATAGAAATTACAATTTACAATAACATAACTCTTGCCTATTTTTCTCTTACGTATGTTTACGCCAAAGAGCTTCTGAAAAGCTGCTTCTAAATTGAATTTTGAAGTTTGAATAAATTATTCCAGAAATTCTTACAATTACAATTATAATTGAGGAAACCGTATTTCGCTAATGATATATTCGAGGTAGAATTGATTGGTGAAAGTGACTGGTATTCTTAGCGACTCTCAAGCTACATTAAATTCTTAACTTTTTTTACCATACCTAATGTTATCAATCTCATGAGCTCACGAACTATGTATTTTATTTGTAAAGTGTATACTGGGAACATTTAACACGTTTAAGAGATGAAAAAATTGAATATTCCAATGCTTTGAGTGGGAAAACTCTAAATTTTCAATGCTGTTTATTTTCTTCAATATCCGCTTTCACCTCAATCTTTGGAAAGTTTTTGTATAAAATTAATAAAATGCAAGCTTTTTAAATATGATCAAAAAATTACAAAATGTTTTTAAACGGTAAATTTTAGGTTCGATTTATTTAAAAATTTATCCTTTGAAATTTACAAAGCGACATATTTCTAATAAATTCCTAAGACTTTTCCAGAAAATTTCTGTTGAAAAACTTTCTTCTCAATGATTATTTTTAAAAGTGTTAAATTTTGGATTAAAAACAAAAAAAAATCCTTAAATTTTTGTGGTGTAAAGTAGAAAATAAAATTTACAATATACCTAATATTGAAAAATTTATCCTCCTACACATATCCATTTTTCTCTAACATAATATTTACGCAAATATTTACGTTCAAGGTTCTCAAATTTGATTTGAGTACTTTCAATGTACCTAGGCAAATACCTCTTTAAATATTACTTTTATTGACTTGCGGATAAACTGCAGAAAATAAGATCTCCTGAGAAGGTCTTTCTAAATTCCATTTTAAAATATGAATATAAATCAACGAATTCTAAAAATTACAAAAGATAACTCAGGAAACCGAATCTCGTTAATGATATATTTGACGTAGAATTGCTGCTATTATTCTGTCGGCATTTGTTTATCGGTTGAGACGAAAAGTTTTTCCAATTTCAAGAAAAGTGTTTTACTGAACCACTTGAATTTCTCCAGTGAATAAGTACAATTTCTTGTCAGTTTTCTCAAAAAATTCATAGTTTTGAGAATGATATAGTTTGTGTATTTAGTAGAAAAACAATACGTTCCCGAACGACTGAGCCCAGTAACCATAAGAGTGCGATAATGTGCTTTAACTACGAAATGTGCACACGTTTTTTTTTTTTTTGTTGAAATTGTCAAAAAAATAGCGATATTTTTACAGCGCACTCAGGGCGTAAAAAGTGAGGTCGAGTTCGTAAATGAGCAATATAGGTCAATTGGGTTTTAGGTTCAAAAAGTTTAAATGTAAAAAATGTTTCTTATCAAAAACTTTTGTTTGAAACATTTTTTTGTAAACATCACATCAATTTTATAGTATGTATTAATATGGGATTATCAGTTTTGTGTGTGTGGCATGTATAGGTATATGAGTAATGTGATAGAGTAATTAACACTGTCTACACATGGTATTTCAACAATTAACTCAGTCAATTATTTGTTTTCACTTGTTTTTTCATATTTTAAATAAATATATACGAACTGATTTAAAAAAACTAGTTTATATATGATCATTTTGAAGAAAATATTTCAAACAAAAATACTATTTTTTCAAACAAAGAAACCCTCCCACGTATAGTCGCAAAATAGAAAACAACTCTACATAAAGTGTTTATTCTTAAAGAATCTGTTTATCTATTTTAAAATCATTCTTCGCGTTTTTTTCCAAGTACACAAGATTTTCTTATTTCTTTGTAGTGCTGGCTAATGACGAAAACTAAACGCATGGTCTAACAATGCCATAACCGCACCGATTTGATTATTAAGATATAATTTAGTTCAGTAAGTAATTAGTATATCATATCTGTAATAAAATTGCCTATACACATTAAAAATAAATTACTAGTCACGTTTTTGTATTTTAATAATGCAATAATTAGCAATGGGTTAATAAAAGAGGGTTATTAGATTCGTGTAAAATGTCAAAGAGACACCCAACTGAGCTAATAAAAAATAAAAATATTAAAAATACCATAATAATGCATTTATTGAAGAAAAAAATCAAAATATAAATTTATTTACATTTTTTCGAAAATATTTAAGGTTGAGTTAAGTATCTCACACTAGAAATAAACGACGTTCGAATGGAAATAATCAAAACATCAAACATTGACAAATAACATCTTGATAATTCATACGCATTGTACTAAAACAGAATAATTCTAACATTATTCTACACATAAACAAATGACATTGTAGTGTATAAAATGTCAAAAGTTAAGTGATTTGATTGCAAACCACAAATAGTTATTTAAGATTATACAGGGACTATTCCGAAAGTCATACCTATATATTATAAATATGAAAGTAAGGATGTTTGTTTGTTTATTTGTTTGTTTGTTACGCTTCCACGCAAAAACTAGCAAAAGGATTTGAATAAAATTGTACAACAATATAGTTCATACATCAGAATAACACATTAGCTATAATTGATAATGATATATTTAAAAAAATTAAAAATAAATTAAATTAAATTTATTCTGAAATTTTATTGCTCCATCTATGGTCATCATTTTGAACTATAAATTAAAGATTTCTGTAAAAATTTAAAATAGTATATGTAAAACAATTCATGGCCATCTTTTCTGAAATACACAATGAATTATGCATATATTTGTGCATAATTGTGAAACGAATTATGCATATATTTGTGTATATGTAAAACTGTGCATATATTTTAGCTGTGTAAAACAATCTCTTTTAGTGTTATGGAAGGGCGATAAGTGAGATCAAGAGAGGTGTATGCTATAAAGCGGTGGTTTTTACCTTTAAGACCAGTGAAGGGGGCGAGTATTAAGCTAGTAAAACATAAATATGGTTGTTAAAATTATCATAAAGATTGGTTCAGAAAATGTTATTTAAGATTTTTTATGATTTTACGATGTTCTCGAAGCAAAGCAGTGATTCGATTCGGATCGGATCTCACAAAAGCAAATGAAACCCCACCCAAAATATAGGGTTTTGGGTTTCAAAACACTGAGATTGGAAGGATACAATGATATTATGATATTTTTCGAAAAACATAAAACGTTTCAAATTTCTTTGTAAATTCACATCTGGTTATTAATCTTGATTTCATTTTAAACCCTTCCGACAATATTAACAGTAACTCGTATATGATACTAGGAAAATGTGGCCCACAGTTTCGCTGAACGTCGCTAAGATTATATTCGATAACATCGAGACATTGTTTGTGCCTTTTTTTAAGAGACCCTATGATACCTCACGTTAGGACAACGTTCCACACGTTAGTTGTCGATTCATATTGACGATAAAAGTAAGCGAAAATAATGTGGTACAGGATAGGTACCAGAATACTCATTTTGATATTAACAATAATCAGCATTCTTTGTTTTACTGTGCAGTTAAACATTTATTTGGTGATTTTGCTAAAATTAATTATATTGCGTTGCCCAGCGAAGCTGCGGGTAAGGTTTGGCTCTTATCATACATCACAAAAACTGCTATAAATTCCTCTTTCAAATAAAAAAAAAAAAAAATTGTACTAACAAAAAATTATTCATTATAAATGTAAAACTGTTTACAAATAAATTTTCAATTATATTGCGAGTTAATCGAAATTCTATGTACAAATTAAATTTAAATTGTTTAATTTGGTTTTTTATACGAATATATTAAACATTTTTAAATAATAAATACATATAAAATTCTCATAATTTTTCAAAAATAGTTTATTTATCTAATCTCTATATATTATAAATGCGAACGTTAGCATGTTTGTTTGTTTGTTACGCTTTCACGCTAAAACTAGCGAATGGTTTTTAATGAAACTGTGCAGCAATATAGGTCATAATTCAGAATGACACATGAGATATAATTAATAAGGATATATTAATTTAAAAAAAAATTTTTTTAATTAATTAAAATTTAATTTGACATTACCATAAATTACAGATTTCTTTAAAAATAGCCACGGCTATCTTTTCTGCTATACTCAATAATAATTACGACTATTATACAATTAAAAAAATAGAAAACCATACATATATTTTACCTGTGTAAAGCAATCTTTACCATTATTTCAAGTGTTATAGAAACGGATTAAGCGGGAGCAATCATCTGTAGTATATAATATTAATCTATCAGGTAATATTTCTAAGTATAGTAATTTGTTAATATCTTTTCGTAAACTACTTAATTAGAAAATTTAAACAAATCGCTACAATCTATGTATACGAAAATCAATGTATACTTTTAATTATCGTATCGATTTAAAAATTTCGAAAATGTGTGCATTTTGACTATAAAGAAATGAAAAACATAAAGAAAAAATGAAAAACTTTTGGAAGTGCCGGAGAAAAATATATTTCTTATCGAAGAGCTAGTAAATTAATTTATTATTTTTAACTTATGAAACAGTCTCATTAACACGCTTTAGTATGTTAGTATGTAATGGAAATTTTGAACATGATTTTGACCCCCTTCAAAACGTTAAATTAATTCGAAATTTGACATACTTATCAAACCGATAATAATTTAATAAATTTATTTTATTATCCTGATCAAGATTTTCAGGAATAACGATTTCCGTATGTGAAAATATATACGTTTATTTGCGCTCCCACCATATTTATACTGAATTTTTGATAAATAAATAACTAAAAAACACAAAATAAATATTAGTTTAAAAAAATTAAAAAACACGCTTTTGTAACTAACTAAATAGAGAGTAGAAAATAATTTCTTTAAATTCAAAAAAATCATTTTATCGTAAAAAAGCGTGGGATTTACCAATATCTGTCTATAAAATATTTACAATAGAAATTTAGCACCCTTTCTATTTACAATAGAAATTTAGTTTTTTTTACGATAAAATGATTTTTTTGAATTTAAAGAAAATATTTTCTACCAGTTAGTTCAACTAGTTACAAAAGCGTGTTTTTTATTTTTCTTAAACTAATATTTTTTTAATGCATAAGCACCAGACCAGTATCAACTTAACAAATTCAAGTTTGAAAAACTTTATGAAAGGACTAAGAACTTTAACTTCAAAATTATTTTGTATATTACAATATCATAGTATTTTCCTATTGTTTTTATAAGTTGTTATGAGTTAAAAAAAATTCCTTATTTATTTCGTATTTCAAAATTGAAAATTTTTTATAAAAGTTTAGAATAAAAACATATTAAGTTCATAATTTTTCAAGAATATTAAAAACACAACAGAATATTGAATCCCAACCAGTTATTTAGTTATCTTATCCACTTTTGAATTCATGGAAAAATGATATTGAATTTCATTTTAAATAAGTTCAAGTTGAAAAAAAAAACGAGTAAATGTTATTATATTTACAAAATTTAAAACAAGGGAATATTTTTTTTTAATATACAGCACATCATATTATATTTTGAATATTCTCTGTATATTTTCATATTTTAAGATAAATTTTCTATTAAAAGGTCTTATGAAAATTTATTTTTCTTCTGGTTCTATTATTAACATATTTTACTACTTATCAGCCCTGACAGAATTATGTATATACAATGATGAATGGAAAAGCTATAAATAAACCAATACTTCTGAAATTACAATAATAAAATTTGTTTGTATGACTTTTCATGGAAAAAAGTTTTATGAAGACAAAACTATATAGCAAATAAAAAGTGCTGTGTAGTAAAAACAAAACTTACTGTCAGCGATAATTGGTTCAGCGTTGACAACATCCAATATTGGTGTACCAAGAAATATTAATACATTAAATGAATTGATTAAAACACCGAAAAAAATCGCACAAAACACTATTGACAAAGCACTGGTGGCAGCAAACACGTGCCCACACGATAACATAGAAACACCGGCCATCGATAACCGACGCGTGCCGCATCCCGACTGGCGCGCTTAGAAACCATGCGGCGTCTATATGTCATAAATCTACAACTGAATATTTTTTACGCATGCGTTACACATTTATCTATGAGGATATACATATAGTTATGCATGCATGTATGAGTGAATGCATATAGCATATCATATGTATTGCAATCATTTATTTTAGATTTTGCTATTATTTTTTCAAATATTTGCAACTTAATATAAGTGTACATTTAACTCTGAATTACTACGCGTCCAAAACGAAAAAAATTCGCCAGCGACTTTTCACTTCGTAGTTTTATATGCCAATCAGTTGATATCATTGATAGACATAATTTTAAAAAATTGTTCTGTGGGTTAATTATATTGGTTATTTTTACCCGACTCTCAAAAAAGATTTAAGATTTTCGCGCGCCTCTTATAAGTATGTTTGCAAATTTCTTTATAACCTCGTATCTTTCTAACGGTTCAATGAATTTCAACATTTAAGGTATCATTATATTTGTCTCAAAGAAGTGTTCTTAGCTACTTTTGAAAAAACAAACCAAAATGGCGGATTTTTGGAGCAAAAAGTTATACGTTAGTAAAATAAAATTAACAAAACCTATTGAGTAGGGTCAAAATTAAAGGAAGTTTGCAAAATTACATATAAGTTCTTTGTTTAAATTTCATTAGGAATAATAATTTAAAAGCAAAAGCTTTTGACGGTATAGGCAAATAGGGTTTTTTTAGTGCTGGAGCATTAAAAAGCCGAAAATAAAGTAAATAATTAAATAATCAAAGTATTTATCATCCAAACTGTGCTCTAGCAGGTATTTTTGGTCGCTAATTTCGAATCCGAAGTCAGATTATACGAATTTTGTCACTTATTCTAAAAATCGTGACATTTTTGGCCAGTAATTAAAGAATTTCTTGATACAGAAACTAAGTATTTACCGCCCAGATTGTATTCTAGAGTCGAGTTATTTTGGTTACTGATTACGAATTCAATGTCAGATTACACGGATTCTGTCACGTGCTAACATCGTATCACTTTTGCTAGTAACTATAACGTCATTATTTAAAAAAATATTGTGTGTTTAATTTTTTTTCCAAAAAAGTGAAATTCTTGGCCAAAAAAGGTATTATTTTCAGAAAACTTGACAAAATTAGGGTAATCTGGTATCGGATTCGTATTCAAGGACCATACATACCTAGTAGATGAAATTTTAATACAAAATACTGTGACTAGGTGAAGTTGTCTGAATGTTCCTTGGAATCCTATAAGGATGTTACATAAAGTTTCATTAAAATCGGTTTCTCAATAAGTTTCTCACCATGACACTCATCAAGGTACACAATTTTGGTCTGGTATATGGAATGATTTTTTGTCTTGTCTAGGAATTTAGCTTTTTTGTCGACGGTTGATCACCCAAAAAGCAACAGGATTGTCGAACGTTTTATTCGGTCTGTCAAGACATCCCAACCTTGTTTCATAAAAACACTGCCACAAAATGCGAGCTGCATTAAATTTACACTCCTTAGTAACGATATTGGTCATCTTGGTTTTATCTGCTCAGATTTTGTATGGAACTGGAATTCGGCTTCCATATAATTTCTTTGGAAATGAAACCGATATACATCGTTCTGTTTTTCAAAATACAAAAGAATCGAAAAACAGAATGATCAACGCCAAATTATTTTTCACAAAATGGTTCGTGAAAAAAAAATGTTTATTTACCATTTATTTCATTTAGATTGTTGATTTCAATTTTTATACCATGTATATATGAAATATATGACGGTATACTAAATTTAGTCCCAAGTTTGTAACGCTTTAAAAGATTGATGCGACGGACAAAATTTTGGTATACGTGTTTATAAAGTCCCCTAGTTAGTCTATTTCCGGTTATCTGTCTGTTTCCATACTGAGAGAACTGGATTCTTGGTAGAGAGTCACTAATAGCCCGACATTTCGTAAAAATCATGTGATGTTCTACTTAATAGCCATTGCGAGTAATTCAAATTTATGTGTTCGCCGGGGCTCCAATAACCAGAATAAATCTTTTCATCACACCATCGTCACCAGCTTGTCAATGATCACCTTTCAATAATGATGTAACTACTTGAATCTCCCACGGCATAAGTGCAAAAGGTAACAGTTTACTGATGAAAATGTGACTGTTTTACAACGTCACAAAAGAACAGAGCGTGAAGGAGCATCATTGGTAACATCAACTTTAAATATTTTCTACTTTCCAACGTTGATTTTTTAATGCTGTGTTTTAGCATTATACTCGGCTTTTCTATAAGACAATCGTCCACGGTCGTTGTACCACGTTCTCAACTGCTGGTCTCTTTGTCTATTTTCGTTCAGTTCTAGTGTGTCTATTATTTTTTCACAGCATGACATTTGGAATCAATAGATTGCAAAATGGTACATGAAAAAGTTTATAAAAATGTTTAAATAGTAGACAGATTTTATACCGTTTTGGTCATTACCTTTTCCAAAACACAAAAAATAAAGCCAGAATTTTGGAAGCAAATTGTTTTAAAAAGTAAAATAAATTCAAAATTGTTATAAATAAGATGTACCTTAAACTACTGATTTATTAGTTACAATAAACCAAAATATAAAATATTAACAGAATTTGCCATTACTATCTAGTCAAAAAAAACTCTATTATCAATGCGATCGTTAATTGAAATAAACTAACTACTTAACGAATGGGACAAATTTACGCCTTGTTAGTTCACTCATGGTGAATTCTTACACAAAAGCAATAGGCGACACGATAATAGCAACTGAATTGTATGTTGTTATGGTTAATGATTGGAAAATATATCGTTCAGTCCTAATTTCATAGTCATTGTAACGGACACATCTTTCTGTTTGCTGTTAATTATGCAAGTAATTAATAGTATGTATGGCCTACCATTTTATGATATGTCATATATTAATGAAGGCTGTGCCGTTGCATTTACCACAACAACGTAAGTTAGTATAAATCATTCATTCCGATTAATAAATTATTACTTTGAAGACTCATTTATTATTTCGGGGATTTTCAATATACATTTCAGAGGACGATTCATTCAGCATATAACAAATTGTTATAATTGAGGAATAAATTCTCAAAATTAGTGCTTTGGTTTTAGTTCGTAGTTTAGCTTGCAGGATTTTCTTATGTAAGACCGTATTGCGTTCCTATCGCTTGGTGTGTGAATACAATATCAGAATTATGTAACTATCTCGATGTTTGTCAAATAATATGGTAGCTGAAGTGGTGAGATAGTGAGTCTTGTATCTTATTTAGACCTAGTCCATCATTTTAAAACATCCATAAAGTCAATTTACAACACAAGGAGTGGAATTCAACAATAAACAATAAATTAAGTGTAGTGAAACTAACCACCGCACATTGGAAAATATTAATAACCCTCTCTCACTCTCTCTCTCTCTCTCTCTCTCTCGACTAGGAATAATAAAATATAATAATAATATTTTATTCGACTTTAAACAAGATGTTACAAAAGATTGACAAGTCATGTCAACAAAACAGAAAAATAAAAAAATTATTGAAATTATAACAAAAAGTCCTTGAAATTGTAATGACTTCCCTCGAGCCAACAATAACTTACAAGCTGTTTTAAACTTTTTTACATCGTTAAAATCCTTTATTCTATCAGGTAATCTATTATAAAATTTATGTCCCCAGTAAAGAAGATTTTTTTCATACAATTTTAGATTGTGTGCTGGAGTTCGAAGCTCTTTTTGACGGCGTGTATTATAATTGTGATATACGCTATTTTGATCGAGTGAAGTAAGATTTTTCTTTTGTTACCAGTAGACATTCTAGGATATACATACATGAAAAAGGCATAATACCAAATTTCTTGAAAAAGTCTTTACAAGATACGTCCTGTTTTACATTGACTATCCGCCGTACAATCCTTCTTTGAATTAAAAAGATATCCTAGGCGTAATGCGAGCTACCCCAAAATATTATTCCGTATTTAATTCTTGAGTAAACAAAAGCATAATATATCATCATCAACGACTCATGTCGTAGGAAGGTCTCAAATTCTTAAATGCATAGCATGACGCTTCTAACTTATTGCTTAGTTCTTGGTAGTGCTTTCCCCATGTCAAAATGGCTTATAAAATTATGCCAACAAACTTTATTGGGGAATATTTTTGTATAAAATTACCATTGACATTTAAGTTTAGGCAAAGAGATTTTCGGCTTGAATAATCACTGAAATATCATCCGCGTACATAAAGATATTACCCTAAGATCCTTATACATGAAATCAATTAAGTCATTCATGTATATAAATATTGATCCTAAACAATATTGGTCCTAATATACTCCCCTGAGGCAACCCGATGGAGCTAAGTACCTTTTCTGATATATGAGTGGTGTTATTTTCACGTAAGACTACACTGTACATTCTATTACTTAAATAGGAGCGAAACAAGGTCAACCCAACGCCCCGTATTCCCATAACTTCAAGTTTACTTAGCAAAGCATCATGGTTCACACAGTCAAAAACTTTGCTCAAATCATAAAATATACCAACACAGTTTTGATGATTATCGATCGACGTTAGTATATTATTAAAAAAGCCCATTATAGCGATTTCCGTTGATTTACCCTGTGTAAGGCCGTATTGTTCCTTGCTCAGTATTTTACATGCTCTCATACAACCAATTAATCGTGACAGAATGACCTTTTCCACAACTTTAGAAATACTTGAAACAAGCGATATTAATCGATAATTACTAATTAGGATTGTATCTCCTGATTTGTAAATTGGTCCTATGAAAACATGTTTCTTGGGCAAATATCCGTATTGAAAGCAGTCGTTGATGAGCGATGTTAGGCGCTACAATGTTACAGACAGACAGGCAGACACACACGCACACACACATACATAGCGGCCAAACTTAGAGCACCCCTTTTTTGGTTCGGGGGTTTAAAAAAACATAGGAGTAGGTTTAAAAAAAGCAACATACCCCGTTTAGATGTTCTGTTATATTCATCGTACGAAATTGACCCATATACGAAGAGTGGCGACTTTATTCTAATCCGATAGAAAATTACTTATATTTCCTAAATGCATACCTTATTATCAACCTTGATTCATTTCATCTAAAAATATAGCAGCAATTTTTTTATTTGCTTAGTGATTGAACCATTATTATACCATGTATATATGAAATATACATAGTATATTAAGTTTAGTCCCAAGTTTGAAACGTTTAAAATTAATGATGCTAGGAAAAAAATTTTGTCATAGGTGTTCATAAAATCACCTAATTAGTCCATTTCCTGTTGTCCGTCCGTCCGTCCGTCTGTGGACACGATAACTCTAAAACGAAAAAAGATATCGAGCTGAAATTTTTACAGCGTACTCAGGACATAAAAAGTGAGGTCAAGTTCGTAAATGAGCATCATAGGTCAATTGGGTCTTGGGTCCGTACGACCCATCTTGTAAACCGTTAGAGATAGAACAAAAGTTTAAAGGTAAAAAATGTTCCTTATCAAAAATTAAACAACTTTTGTTTGAAATATTTTTTCGTAAACATCACTGTTTACCCGTGAGGGCGCCCATTAGGCGGAAATTTTATAATATGTACTATACTTGATTATCAGTTATGTATGTGTCACATGTTTGTATGTGTAATGTGATAAAGAAATCAACACTGACTATGCATGGTATTTCAACAATTAACTCAGTCAATTGTTTGTTTTCACTTGTTATTTAACTAAAATATAATTCTTCAAGGTATTAATAAACTTTTTTATTCGTTTGCATAATATTTGTGTTGTTTAGGAAAATAAACATAAAATAAATAAATCTAAATACGATATATTATCAAAATAAATACAATTAATTTGTATTTATTTAATTGATTTATGTTGTTCAAATCAACTAAAAACATTTTCACAATTACAACACAGGCAGTACCGTAGCCCCAGCTCTCAATCGTTTACACCTCAGAGTTACCATTTCCATACCATCATCATTTTCGTACCCTGTTTACCCCTTCTTTTTGTCATTTTTGTTTACACAAAAAACATTGTTTATCAAATTATCCACGAAATTGTTTCAATTTAAATCACTGTCAATTATATTTTATTAATTAACATGGGAGTTTATAGTAACAATATGCAAAACTGATTGTAGGTGTAGAGAGAGGTAAATGTGTTTGTATTATATTTATTTTATATATATTTCTGTGAAATTATAAACCTCACCGCAAAAACATTCACTATACAATGATTTTGAGTAGATTGGAGAATCAGGTTACATAAAATATCAGTGTTTCTCGTTTTGTGGTCTCAACAACCTGGAAATTGAATATATTTTTAAGATCGTAGCCCGCAATAGTGAAAAAATGAACCATTTATTAGGTCACCCAACTGCTTTCATTGAATAAAAAGATTGTAGAACGATTAAAGAATGGGTGGATATGTTTATTTATTTCGTAACTTTGTAACTTTTGTATTTTTATACCATATATATGAAATATACAAAGGTATACTAATTTTAGTCCCAAGTTTGTAACGCTTAAAAATATTGATACTATGAACACAATTTTGGTATAAGTGTTCATAAAATCACCTAATTAGTCCATTTCCGGTTGTTTGTCTCTGTCTGTCGTCTATCTGTCCGTCTGTCATCACGATTACTAAAAAACGAAAAGAGATATCAAGCTGATATTTTATAGCGTGCTGAGGACGTAAAAAGTGAGGTCGAGTTCGTAAATGAGCAGCATTGGTCAATCGGGTCTTGGGTCCGTAGGACCCATCTTGTAAACCGTTAGAGATAGAACAAAAGTTTAAGTGTTAAAAAAATTTCTTATAAAGAAATAAACAACTTTTGTTTGAAACATTTTTTCGTAAACATCACTGTTAACCCGTGAGAGCGCAAATTGTATGGTATATATGGGAATTTCAGTTATATGTATATGTGTGATATGGTTGTATGTGTAATGTGACAGAGAAATCAACACTGTCTACACATGGTATTTCAACAATTAACTTAGTCAATTTTTTAGTTGTTCCGAATACGGAACCCTAAACTTGCACTGGAAACATAGCTAAGAACACTCTCCATTAAATTACCTTTCAAACGAAACAAAAAATAAATAAAACGGTTCATCCGTTGAAGTGTTACGATGCCACAGACAGGCAGACAGGCAGACACACACACACTTAAAGCGGTCAAACTTATAACACCTCTTGTTTTTTGTTCGAAGGTTAATAATATCATTTACTGCTTAGAATATATTTGTATATGTTTATTATTTTGAAAAAATCTCAGAGTCAGATTAACTGTTTGAACCTGTACGGTGGTTACATTCTGCCATATATATATATATATATATATATATATATATATATATATATATATATAAATAATACGCTCCTAAATAATATAATTTATATTATTAATTTATTATGATTTAAAAAATTTTTTTTCTAATAATTTCCAATTAATGTTAATTCCAAATATTCACTTTCAACAAAATGTTTGAGAATAAATAATTAATATATCCAAATAAATTGGTTACTAAAATATTACGTGATAATAATAATAATAATAATAATAATAATCCGTCGTCAAGAACGAGAAATGCATTATCTTCTGGAATTTCTCGTTCCTAACTACCAGGCAGCTCTCTGCTACTAAGCCTGATATAGTGCTCCAGGATATCTCATCTAAGACTAACGTCATCGAGTTCTCTGCGCCTGCAGAAACGAACATAGTAACGAAGGAGGAGCAAAAACGGACTAAATATCTTGATCTCTTACAAGAACTACGACAACTACACCCTGGCTACTCAGTCAAAATGGTTGTCCTTATTATCGGTTGCCTAGGCAGAATTCGTCCCACTCTCGAGACGAATCTTTCTCAAATTCCGGTCTGCAGGTCTCATCTTCGTCACCTTATCTCTTCTATGCAGAAGGCTGTCATTATAGGCACCCTTCGTACATTTAGATCGCATCAGGTCTTCAAGTAACAGCCCTTGAAGTTTCTTTTTTTTTTCTTTCTTTTAGTAGGTTCCACATCGCTGCGGTGCAGGGACGGAGCCTGCTTGACCAGGACATTAGACAGACTTACGTACCACCGACTCGGAAAACAGACGGACCAACGGACGTCGCGTGGACTGACGGACGTACAGACTACACGGCCACAAATCAGTGAACTTTCTTCAAAATACGTAGCTGCCTTGTGAAGATTTATGTCTCTCAAGGAGATGGGAGGCTCTGGGGTGTCAATCCTGTATCCTCTCTCCCTCCTTGGCAGGCATGAATTCGTTAATATATATATCTTTAAATCATAATAATAATAACAAGCTCATTATTTTGTTGTCAATAAAATCATTGTATAAATTTACTATTGAAAAAAAAAACATTAGAGAAGAGGTTCCGAAAGTTTTTCTTTGTTTTGTTTTTCTAGAATGTTTCACAAAACAACTAATAGAAGTTAACCTGAAAATTTTCAACACACTTTTTTTATAGTTTTGGAGAAAATGGACACCAAAGTTTTTCCCTAAATTGCACCCTCACATGATGTTTACGAGAGAATTGTTCAAAACGAAAGTTGTTATTTTTTTATAAGGAATAACTTAAGCTTTTGTTTTATCAGTTTTTTTATAATTAATGATTAACCCCCTCCCCAATTATCCCATCCCCCAAAAATGGGGTTTGGCGCGCCCCTGAGAAATCGACTTTTTTTACCTAAGCTTCTTCAACCTAATAAACAGCTGTGGAAAATTTCAAAGTGGCATAAATTATTTCTTTATTAACATAATATTTTATTTAATCATGTTGTGCTAATTCTTTATTCCCATTTGGGATAATCCAATACTGAACTAGCTTTAAAATATAAACAGCTTAAGTTGTAAAACATAAAACAAAATAACGATAAATTGAACGTTATCAGTGTATTCAATTTATTTTTTGTCCCTTTAAAAAAAAAAAAAAAAAACCACACAATTAATTTACAAATTTACACATTTATAAATGTTCGAGTCCATTAAAAAAACAGAAACATAACAAACAAAAACAACAACAGCAATGATCATAATAATAATAATAATAATAATAAAAATAGACTGTTGTTTTGTAATGTACAATTTTTTTTCTATTGAACGAAAACATTATATTTCATTTCCGAATCACATTATTCATAATGGTTGACACCTTGGTTAAAAACCAGGACAACTCGCTTTTAATATATAAAACAATGCATATAAACAATTGAACGGCAATTAGTATGAAGTCACAGAACCAAACAAACATCGTATATTGAATTATCTCAAACCTTCGATGTCCCCAGCCTACTGTCAAAAAAAGAACATAAACAATGAAAAGTGAAAAAAATTGAAATCTTGTACGCATGTAAATCTTAACATGAAGTGGCGGATATCCGGTGGATGGATGGATACCTTTACACACACTGTCGTAAGAAATGGTGCCAATCCAAAAATTAGAAGATTAATTATTACGAATATAATGCCGACATTGTGAATAAGGAAGGAGACTACAATCCTGATCAACTTTGTCACTGTCTACTCCACTTACTCCACTTATTGATTTTATGAGTTTTTATACCATGTATATATGAAATATACATAGTATATTAAGTTTAGTCCCAAGTTTGTAACGCTTAAAAATAATGATGCTAGGAAAAAAATTTTGTCATAGCTGTTCATAAAATCACCTAATTAGTCCATTTCCGGTTGTCCGTCCGTCCGTCCGTCCGCCTGTGGACACGATAACTCAAAAACGAAAAAAGATATCGAGCTGAAATTTTTACAGCGTACTCAGGACGTAAAAATTGAGGTCAAGTTCGTAAATGAGCATCATAGGGCAATTGGGTCTTGGGTCCGTAGGACCCATCTTGTAAACCGTTAGAGATAGAACAAAAGTTTAAATGCAAAAAATGTTCCTTATCAAAAATTAAACAACTTTTGTTTGAAACATTTTTTTGTAAACATCACTGTTTACCCGTGAGGGCACCAATTAGGCGGAAATTTTATAATATGTACTATACTTGATTATCAGTTATGTATGTGTCACATGTTTGTATGTGCAATGTGATAAAGAAATCAACACTGTCTATGCATGGTATTTCAACAATTAACTCAGTCAATTGTTTGTTTTCACTTGTTATCTTTGTGAATGCATCCGCTTGATGGTACCTATCTGTTTTCTAAATATTCATTTTATCCATCCAAAATGTACATTTTACTTCACCGATTGATGGATCGTACGCTTTTAACAGAAATCATGGAATGGTAATATAAATGTTGTCCCAAGGAAAAGAGCTTTTGTTTGTAACTGACCTATCATCGCTGATCAAGGAAGGCATCAGGATAGAAAAACGAGGCTACTATAACTAGAAAAACATATTTTAGATACTGGAGGAACTAGAAAAGCTCTTAAAGAACAACGGGAATCAAATTCTATGCATTCCAAACCTGAATAATAAACACTGTAATATCACAAATCGAAAAAAAATAACTAAAAGAGCTACAAAATTCTACCATAATCTATACTCCATCGCAAATAACATCCATCAGGGAAATTATGAAACTCTTAGACGTAACTCATGCCCATCAGACCCGGAACCTAAAATCTTACCCAGTTAAGTCAGAAAAGCAATCCTAATCAGATAAAGCACCTGGTTCTGACAAAATTACAAATGAGTTGCTAAAAGGAACACTAAAAGAACTGGCTCCTATTCTGACTAAATCTTCAACAATGTTATAACTACAGGAATCATACCTGAACAGTGGGAAACATCTCACATAATCCTAATATACAAAAAAGAACCAAAAGAAGGTATAGGAAATTATAGGCCAATAAGCTTGATGTCCAGCGTCTATAAGGTTTTCTGTAAAATCATCCTAAACCGCATACGTATCAAACTAGACGAAAACCAACCAATAGAACAGGCGGGATTTAGAAAAAACTTTACCACGGTGGACCATATACATACTATAAAACAACTTATAGAAAAATACAACGGCTATAATAAGCATCTGTATATGGTTTTCATCGACTACACCAAGGCCTTCGACAGCATTACCCATAAAGCTATATGCGAAAGTCTAGAAAACCAAGGAATACGCACACAATACGTAAAAGCAATCAAATCTATTTACTACAACATTAAAGCAAGAATACAACTAGAAAGTTTGGGGGAGACCTTCAATATAAATAGAAGTGTCAGGCAAGGAGATCCACTGCCCCCCAAGCTTTCCTCTGCAGGATTGGAGAATATATTCCGAAAGATGGAATGGGGCCAACTTGGTTTAAGCATAGTTGGAAGAAGACTAAATCACCTAAGATTCGAAGATTATATTGTCATCGTCGAAGAAAACCCTGAAATATTAAAGAAAATGATCCAAAACTTAAACAGGAAAAGCGAGAAAATAGGACTATCAATGAATATCACCAAGACCAAGCTCCTGACAAACTCTGATAATCGAGTTATATCAATAAACAACGAATCTCTCGAATACGTGGAAGAAAACATATACCTGGGGCAGATCAACTCGTTCAAGGATCAGACGGACATGGAAATCAAAAGGCAAATAGCAAACGACCGGAAAAATACTCACTCAAAGAAATCATGAAGGCGAACGACCTCAGCATCGGTACAAAACGGAAAGTCTACAACACTTGCATTCTATCTTGCATCACATACGGCTGTGAAACATGGTTTCTTCCAAAACACTATTGTTGTTTTATATCATTCGCTGGCAAGAGACAGAGGCCAGTTTATATCAGAACGTTATTATTTGTGAAAAAAACAAGCAACTAACGTTCGAAACATTTTTCTGTAAACTGAAGAAATTCGGATTAAATCAAAATAAAAGTCAGAAACATGTATCGAACAGAAGTTTTTTGTTGCTTTAGAAAGAATTGTGTTATAAGGAGAAAGAATTGTGAAAGAAGCGTTGTGTTATAATATTTTCGATATCTCTTACCAGTTACGAATTCAAGATATTTTTCGATCTGTGAATTCAGCTATGTAGAATTTAATTAACGAACTTTTCAATAATTTCTTCCAAATTAATCAGACTCCAATGCGTGTAACTTTGAAAATAACTTCTGAAAATACAAAATCCATTTAAATTTATTTTGTTAATTCGATCACAATATCAGAAGAATAGGTCAGTATCATAAAATTCTTCAACGCGTTTCAAGAAGTTTTTTTTTATAATGCTCCAGTACATTATACAAACACGTTAAATATTACATACTATTTCTATGTAAACAGTATATTATGCCTATGTATATACAGAACACGAAGTACGTAATGATACAGAGGTTATACATTCAATCGACGTTGAACTTCTAGCTAACTTTCAAAATTTTTTCTGCCATTCATTTTAAATAGGTATTGTCATTCAAAACATAATAAAAGTGTTTCTTCCTGCTTGAATTTTCCAAAAGCAAAATGTATGATTGGAGTAGTCACGAAAAAGTAGGTCTTTTAAAATTGGAGCTTTTCTAATTAATTTTTTTATTTAGATTATTTAATAATCGCATAGACAGCATGGTCATGAGCGACTTCTCCAAACAAACCAAATAGTGGTCTCATCAAAGAAATGTACGATAAATGCAACGGTTACTGTAAATTATACACCGATGCCTCAGTAAAAGATGGAAAAAAAGGTTTTGCGTTCATCAACGACGACCAAACATACATGTACCGTCTACCAGAATTAACTAACACCTTTTCATGTGAAAAAATAGCAATCAATAAACCAATCGACTACATCCTTGTGAACAACATACATAAGGCCATAATTTTAACTGAATCAAAGTCAGCTCTCGAAGCCATCTCAAATACCACTAGCAAAGACCCCAGAGTAATAACTATTCAAAGCAAGCTTCAACAACTAAATGATAGTCAAAGCCACACAATACTAGCATGGCTACCATCACATCATGACATCCGAGGAAATGAAAAAGCTGACCTGGCGGCAAAAAAAGCTTAAACTAAAGGCACCTTTATAACAAGTGACCGAGCTACACCTGATGAATTTAAAAACGCAGTCAACGATTAAAAATGGGCCAAATGGAATGGAGTTTGGATTAAATCTGAATCACTATTACAACAAGTGAGAGATAATTTATGGGAAGTACCCCCGAAATCACCAAACCCCAAAATCCAAACAATAATGACCCGCCTAAGAATTGGTTACACCTATATTACACATATTCACATAATGTCACTCGAGGCTTGCAACAAGTGCCCAAAATGCAACGCACAATTAACAATATGCCACATACTGAGTGTCTGTCCGCTCAACACCGCTCCAATGGACTTGTCCAGTTGCCTGAGAAACGAAAAGAACCTTCAAAAGGTGCTCAATACATGAAAGTCACAAAAAATCTTTAATTAAAAATTTAATGTAGTTTGTAATTATTCGATATTGTTTGTAAATGTTATAAAACTCAAGTTTACTACTTTTCTTGAAAAACAAAAATAAACCTTAAAAATAGTTTTTTTTTAGGTGATAGTGACTTTTGTAACCTAAGTGACAGCCGTGAAAATTACATAAGAATACTTCTTGCTAAACTTGAAACTAAAAGGATTCTAAAAGATTAATAAAAGAACGGGAGGTATAAGTATAATATAAAAATTTCATTATACTTACTTTAAATTATCTCTGTTGGCTTTAACTTCAAATAACTTTCACAACTCAATTTTTTAAATAATAATACATAAAATTTTGACAAAAATTACAAATTAACAGTTAGTTATAAAAACATTTTTCATTTTCTCAAAATTCATCGCAAGCTGAATCGATGAAGAAAGTTTTTGTTTTCTAGGTAACCCTTGGTAAAACTAGACAAGGTATGCTCGATGTAGGACGAGTTTTAGTTCAGTAGGTGCATGTACCCAGTCGATGCCATTTTAGCTTTTTCACGCTTCCTGATTCAAATGTTGTAAAAAACATGAATACGTTTGTGTGAACAATCCTTGTGTGAAAAATAGTTCCTGACAATGAATAAATAATTAATAATTAACATCAGATTTTTTCAATTTTTAATATGTAAACAACATTGACCAATTTGACAGCTCAAATGGAATAGTGTGTGCAAATAATAACAGACGAAACTATGGAGCTCAAGAATCAATAACATATTCTAAGAAAAACAAGTGAAAACAAACAATTGACTGAGTTAATTGTTGAAATACCATGCATAGTCAGTGTTGATTTCTTTATCACATTACACATATAAACATGTGACACATACATAACTGATAATCAAGTATAGTACATATGTAAATGACTTTATAGGTTTCTGCATTACCGACCGACATTTAGTGTATAGTTTGTACACATATTATAAAATTTCCGCCTAATTGGCGCCCTCACGGGTAAACAGTGATGTTTACGAAAAAATGTTTCAAACAAAAGTTGTTTAATTTTTGATAAGGAACATTTTTTACATTTAAACTTTTGTTCTATCTCTAACGGTTTATAAGATGGGCCCTACGGACCCAAGACCCAATTGACCTATGATACTCATTTACGAACTTGACCCCACTTTTTACGTCCTGAGTACGCTGTAAAAATTTCAGCTCGATATCTTTTTTCGTTTTTGAGTTATCGTGTCCACAGACGGACGGACGGACAGACGGACAACCGGAAATGGACTAATTAGGTGATTCTATGAACACCTATGACAAAATTTTTTTCCTAGCATCATTATTTTTAAGCGTTACAAACTTGGAACTAAACTTAATATACTATGTTTCATTTCATATATACATGGTATAAAAGTTAACAAAACTAAACAAGCAAAGAATTTGTTAAACAAGTTATACAAAAAAAAAAAAAAAAATCAAGAAAAATATATCGCAACATATAAGAATACAGGCTTAACAAAATACAATATTATTTTGAATTAGTACCCACTTTTAACCAAAAGGAGATCGAATTTTCATTAATGGGGCTTAAATCTGGGAAGAGTTCAGATCCAAATGGAAGAATCAATGAAAGGATAGTAACTGGAAAGACATACCTAACTATTCCACCTTATTTCAGAAAAGAAAGAAATTCGAAATCAATTGATCTGCTAGAAATCTTATTTAATTAGTCTTAATTAGTCTTATTTAAAAAAAGAGATACCATACTGATATCAAACTACAGACCTATAAGCCGCAGTATATTGCCGTTATAAAGTATTCGCGCCAACGGTATTATGTCGTTTGACAAAAACCATGGATGAAAGCCAGCTAGTTGAACTTCAAACAAAACGTTTTTACAATAGATCACATACACTCAATATATGTTTTATTTCTCAGGGGATCTGTCACCTCTATAGGACATGTGTACCCCAATGTATAATTGGTGTATATGTTTTTTTTGTTTTCTGGCAAATAAATAAATAAATAAAATTGGTTATTTGTTCTAAGGCGATCGGCTATATATCTCATAACCTTATATGGCTAGTGCTAACGAGGAGTGAACTCTAACTAAATTGACATAATAAAAGAAATATATAAATTACAGCTACAGCGCGAATCAAGTTAGAAGCATCTGGGCCATCATTAAATATCGAACGAGGAGTACAGGAAAGAGATCTTGTTTCACCAAAATTATTTATAACAGCCACGAAGCACGTTTTTGATCACTAATCTGCCAAAAAATTGGCTTGAAAATAAATGGTGAATATTTGCCCCAATAAAGATTTTCAGATGGCCAGGAATATGATTGAAATCCGGACCCCAATCTACAAAGCAATACTTCTAGCAGTGAACCAAGAGAAGACAAAGGTCATGACAAAATGGAAAAAACAGATACAGTATTAAATTCAATACCCTTAAAGTATGTTGATGATTATATCTACTTAGGCCACTTTATTTTCTTTAAGGCATGCGTATATAGAAAAAGAAATAAAGAGGAGAACCCAAATTACCTGGAATAAATACTAATCAATGAAAGATCTATGCCTTCCCGATATATACTGTAATTTAAATGAGGCAAACAACTATAACCTTAAAGTAGATGACAATACATACAAAATGAGCTATGTGTCACAACATCACACGTAGGGGGAAGATTTCACTATAAGTTGCCCAAATTCTACTGTAGTCAAAGTAACCATTTTAATAACAAAAGTTAATCTGAGTTGCGTTTAGGTCGATTCTTGCCTTCTGCCGTGTCTCACGCATAATTTTATTTAAAATACATCGAGATTCTATTACTTATCTTTGATAATATAATTTATAATTATTCCTTTTTGCTATGCGACAAAAAAATGGTTTCATAAGTGAAATGGAAAATAAAATAAATAATTAAAAAAATGAAAACCCGAGTTACGAAAAGTTTAAAAGAAGGAAACAAGTCCAGTTTACATAGCGACTTTAACCGTCGGGGCTCATTATTTGAGTCGATATAGACTTAAATGAGTCGCTAGACTACTACAGTGTAGGGGCTATTTAAACTACTAGGCATTTTTCCTTCTTTTGAAATTTTATTTAGAGCAGTCGAATTTTTTATTTTTATTTATTTATTTATTTTTTTATTTTAGTTTAGGCTGTTTAGTATCCCAGCACTAAAAAAACCATCTTATTATGGTATAATAAAACTTTTAAACCAATTTATTATTAGTAATTAAATTAAAAGATATAACTTATATATATAGTTTTGCAATTCCCTTTAAATTTTCTTTATTTTGATACCCTACTCGAGAAGTTTCTTTCTTTTTACGTATTACCATTTCGCACCAAAAATCCGCCATTTTGTTTTTTCAAACACCTATCTAAGAATACTTGGGCTTTAGAGACATATATAGATAGTTTAAATGTTGAAATCCATCGAACCCTTTGGAAGATACGGGGTACTAAAGAAATTTGCAAACAAATAGGTATACATGTATCCAAGGTACTCGCGAAAAACATAACCACTCCTTGACAGTCGGATAAAAAGCTTTCACAAAAATTTTAAACAAAACCTTTTTGACTCTGATGTGATTTAAGAGTTTTTATAAGGTACTCAAACTTATACAAATTGTTTAACAAGTAAAAATTATAAGAAAACATTTGGGAATATAGTAATAATAATAATATGATAAAATCATTACCAATTTTTTTATTTGAGTTTAAATTATTGAGATTGAACAAAAAAAAAAAAACAGAGAAAATAAAATTGTTTATTCTAAGGTATAACATTAATACGATTCAACAAACAGACCCACATAACGACAAATACACCTACATATCTATACTCAGTTGCCGATTGAGACTATTATCACAGTACATAACGTGACGGTATCGTTATTTATAATGTGTTCATTGTACGTAATCATGTATTTGTTTGTTTGTTAAATTGTTTGTTTTATATAAACAACACAACATTTTATTGTTTTATTGTTTAGTGTATTGTTTTTGTGGTTAATCATATTATTTGCTCGCATATTATCGCTTTTACGCTATACATCATAGTGGACTCAAAAATATTCAAGTAAATGAACACTGATTCTGTGATATTTGTTTAGCAATCATAATAAACGTATGGTATATGACATTATACATTCATCATTTTTAAATAACTTCAAACCTCGAATACGCGGCGGCGAATAATTAACAGTGTAGTGGGTGGCCTTCAGGTTTTCACGGTGAAATGCATATGATGAGAGACTAAAATAAGACTGGAGGCTTCCAACTACGCTGGCTTTTATGTCTAGGTATTTAAGTGTTGATTCACTGGTCAACACAAGTCTTGGTCCTTTTTTTTGTCTGTTATTAGGTTTTTCTATGACCCTGACTTTGAAAAAAATACCGGAAGATTGCTAACAGCTTTATTTTTTTAAATATACAGCTTTATTATTTTGACAAAAAAAAAATACAGTAAAGTAATACATTATGTTAACAAAATTTTTATTGACCACTATCAAATGATTTTTGATTAGATTTCCTTGAATGAACGACTTTAGCTGAAAGTCGTTACTATTGCTGGAGTTCGCAACGAGATCTACCTAAATTCTTTAGGTAGATCTCTGAACTCCAACAATAGTCTGTCAACATATGCGAGTCGCACCGCCCCTGATAACGCTTTTCCATTGTCCAAATATCCGGATGGAATCATTCACCCTGCTCCTCACTTAAATCACCCAGATTATGCGGAAATCGGTCTAAATAGTGTAAAAAGTAAATTTCGATGCTGATGTTGCACTCTAGCTCTTGTAAGTTCCGTGGCATGGACTCAACAACCTCGTCATGGTCGTCAGATTTATTTTTGTCTGAAACTACTCCTAACCAAAACAAATTAACTCCAAGCTTTCGATTCGACTTCAGTAATTGATTTGACAAGATTAGGATGTTTCTCGAGTTGCCTAATCTGTGGCCCATCAAAAATACCAGCTTTCAATTTTTACTTAATCCTGGAAATTTACGTAAAAAGAAAATTGAAACATTCGCCACTTTTTGATTTGGATGTACTGGATTATACCTCTTGTGATTTTAATTGAGGTCGTTGAGCAGAAGATAAGTTAGTATGTGGCCACTAAAATCGATTTCCAGGGTTAATTCCGTTAATCTTTCCAAATCATGGGTGTTACGAACATTACTGCACCTCTTTTCCCACTGGACCATAACCGTAGACATACCAAATATTTCTGGCATACAATATGAGGAATTTGATTTAATGTAATGTAAATTCTCTGAAATGGAGAAAAGGATTATTAGGACTTCATTAGTTTGATTTCAAACACAAATTAAATTGAAATACAATATAAAATAAACAATCAAAAATTAAATTTCTATAACAGAAAGATTTCGATTAAGCTACAAATAAATATTAGTACTGCTTGATTGCAAAGCTTTAAAAAATATATAGATACCTAAAAAAAAAATCTATAAAAAAATACTAAACAAAAAATTATTAATAATTAAAATGAAAAAATAATTTTGAAGATAACAAACACGGCATCCATTTACTCGTTCATAAAAAGTTATATAAAAAATCATATTCGTATATTTTACATTCGAAATACAAAAAAATATTTTAATGTTTCTTTTTATTTTTTTACAACAGTTACTATACGCCATTAAACTTTTTTTTTTGTGTACTTTTGTAAAAAATTGGCATTTATGATTATTTAGAATTGTTAACGTAATTAAATAAAAATAATTTTTTTAATATGGTTTTAAAAATAAAATTTGATTTTGTTATTTGTTTTTTTTTCTCAGAAATCAAAAATAAATTATTATGTAATATAAAATTTTTTCTTTGTTCATATCGTAAACCATCGAATATTGTTTTATACCACTTAATATGAAACACTAACAAGTGAAAACAAACAATGACTGAGTTAATTGTTGAAATACCATGTATAGACAGTGTTGATTTCATGATTATTTGTATTTTTACCCCATGTAAGTAAATAAAGATAACCACTCTTACATAGCCACACATACATAACTGATATTAACATATAATACAAACTATATAATTTGCGCCCTGACGAGTAAACAGTAATGTAAACGAAAAAAATTTTCGTACAAATTTTGTTTATTTTTTTATAAGGAAAATGTTTTACGTTTAAACTTTTGTTCTATCTCCAACGATTTACAAGAAGGGTCCTAACTCAAGACCTAATTGACCTAGGTGCTCATTTACGAACTCGACGACACTTTTTACATCCTAAACACCATAAAAATTTCAGCTTGATATCTCTTTTCGTTTTTGAGTTATCGTGTTTACGGACGGACAGACAGCTGGAAATGGAATAATTAGATGATTTTATGAAGACCTTTACCAAAATTTTGTTTGTAGCATCAATATGTCTAAGTGTTACAAACTTGGTACTAAACTTAGTATACCTTGATATATATTTCATATATACATGGTATAAAAATGAGTATTGAATATTTTATACCACGTACATAAATAAACATAATACGATATTACAACATTTGACTTTACTATAAAAGCACAAAGATGAACATATTTTCTTATAAAATATACTAAGTGTCTCTAAAAGATGGCCAAATTTTATAAATAATAATAATAATACAAAGTGTCTCTAATTCTATCAAGCCCGTACAGTAAAACTTCAAATCAGCCGATTTAGTTCAGCTTACCCTAGTACAAACGGGCTTCTCCTATCTCTTTAAGGGAGTAAAACACTTTGAAAGTTTCAAAGTTTTTTTCTTTGTGTTTTTGAATTTATAAACGATGTAAGTCATTTTACAAAAATTTAGTAGGATGATACTTTTTTATCGACCATAAAAAATCCATATGAAAATCATAGTCCGGTAGCTGGTATCGAGCTCTGCTTGCTCGACGAGAACACCTGCAAATCGAAAGTCCTCTCGCCAAGATATGGTTTTGCTACCAAAGGAGGGATACTATCCCTATATATTATAAATGTGAAAGTAAGGATGTTTGTTTGTTTGTTAGTTACGCTTTCACGCAAATACTAGCGAATTGATTTCAATGAAACTGTACAATAATATAGCTCATACATCAGAATAACACATGAGCTATAATTTAGAAAGATATATTTTACAAAAATTAAAAATATTATTTATTGTTTTGACATTTTATAATTTTGACATTTCATAAGACAGAATAAAGGAGATGCAATTTTTGAACATCTATACTACAATATTTCTAAGGCATACTTCATACATTTGAAAAATTATTGAAAACTGATTATTTGATACGTATATTTTATCTGTGTAAAACAATCAAAGAAGTGTAATTTTGATTACTGCATTCATTCAAAAGGAGTAGTTTAGTAGAAATAATCATTGAAAAGAAATAGTTTTAAAAAAATCATCATTTTCATTAAATACAAAAAAAAAAAAAAAAAACAAAATTTGTCTTAATCCTAATTTCTTTTTATTTATTTCCATTTTTATTAAGCAGTAATTAATATTTTTTTTAAATAATTGATTGTTTAACATTTTTGGGAAAATCTTGACTCTTCATTTTTTTTTAGGAAAAAAATTCCGATAATTTTTGCTTGAAACTATTTTTCATGAAGTTGATGGTTTCCGAGATATTGGTCAAAAACCAAGAAATAAGCAACTCTAGCCATTTTGAGATTGCGCGTAGTAGGGTTTTAAATAAGATGCCAAAATCTTCATTTTTTTTAATTTTTTTTTTTTTTTTGCCTTTGAATAAATTCACGTAATAACATTATTTTGAGCGGACCATTAAAACAAAACAATTTATTATTATTATTATTACTCTTCTGAGTAGACTTTGTCTACTCTACGTTTAAGTACAGTTTGATTGGCTATGTGTATTAAACAAAAACACAATGATTTGTTATCATTTATCGTTTTCTCTGATATTGTCCCCCGTTACACTCTACGTTTATTAAATAAGTTGATTAATAATATTTACCTAGAATGTATCTAGAAAATGATATATAGATAAATAGAACTAATACGAACTATTATGTTGTACTATGTATATATTATTATAACAATGATAATATTATTTGTTTAATATACATTGAATGTCATTAATCAAATTTGATCCAGATGTTCGTTATACACCTCATACCCATCTATGTAATAATCACTGTCACTACAATATCTCTGTATGTTACACACTCATATACTATATTATCACATGTTCTAGTAATATTGTTGGATATATATGGTTATGCTTGCTACACGTATCCAAAATTATATCCAAATATTAAATTTCGTTAATATGCTAAAAGTCGAGCTTATATTTTAGCAACAAAATTTGATCAGTATTATTAACATGATTTTATTAACTCGCTTTTGTATGTCAGGGTGGAATTTTGTAATTAATTTTAAACTAATTTCCCGATGAGCTACAGCATAGCTCAGAAGTGAACGACAATGTATTCACATAACATTTTTATAACGGACTGAAAAGTATAAAATAATTTTACTTTTGATAGATTTTAAAATATTTGTAAGATTGGAAACGAAAAACATGGGGCGTTAAGTCGTAAAAAACGTGTAACTACTCGTTTTCAGCATCTTACAAAGTATTTTAAAAGCTATAAAAAGTAAAAAATTATTTTATACTTTTTAGTCCGTTATAAAAACATACATTAAAAATTTTTGTGCCATGTATTCAGAGTGTTCTGCTATTAATAGCAGAAACTTACACCAGTAAATAAAGCTTTTCAAGACAAATGGAAAAGCTCGTTACCAAATTTCGATCTGAGCCCTTTTTTAAGAGATGTGGCTATGGGAAAAATCGAAATATTTGTGAATTCACAGACGTATCAAATTCATTAAATTAGAAGATGTCGCTTTAGAATATGGAAGGGATTATCATAAAACAATAATTGATTGTAAATTTGTTTGGTAGCGAATACTAAAAAAATATTATGTTACAGAGACACTTAGGTGTGGGACGTATCAAATAATGCATTGATAAAGATACGGGGAAGGGGGGTAATAAATTGTATATTAATATTAGTACATGATGACTTAATAACACAAATGGATAACACAATCAAGGCTGCTCTATCAAAGTTGTTGTGTTTTGCTATGACATTATATGTTTGTTTTGCTATGACTTAGATGTCCCACATCTAAGTGTATCTGTATTGGTGAAATAATTTGATAAATAAGTATTATATTTTGTTTTCTTTATAAATAATGACAAAAAAATATTTTTGTTAGTATTCGCTACCCAATTAAATCAATTTACAATCAATTACTGTATTATGATTGTCCCCTATATATGCTGAACTGACACCTACTAATTTAATGAGTTTGATGGGCCTGTGAATTCACAAATCTTTCTATTTTTCCCATAGCCACATTTCATTTTTTCCCTCGGCCATTTTTCAAGGGTACTTCCCCCTAGGCCAAAACAGGACTTTTTGGGGTTTTCTCAAAACGGCTCTAACGATTTCGATTAAACTTGGCACAAGGCTAGACCTTAAGGTGTTCCTAGGATTGATATAACCCACATATCCGGGAAAATTCGAGAAAGCCCACACCCTAGGGAAACCCTTTCCAAATACAGGAAAATGGAATATTCTAGGGAGAGGCTGAGGGAACAGCAGTGAAACTTCGTATCAGGGTTTATATCAACAAGGTTCTAGGTTTGATATAACTTCCCTCTGGGACCCCTGCTTCTGGAGTCGTGGAGCTGGAGGGGATGAAATCGTCACAAGTGGTCAAATCAACCCTATCCAAAATTTCATTAAAAAAATTACAAGAATAATATATCAATTTTGAAATATAATATAGTTTTGTCCGATGTTTCGGCCCGTTTATTTTTATTGTTTCTCTCTCTATCCTTTTTGCATTTCTGCGCGTTGGTAATTTTAAGTTTAATTTGTTTTTTTTTTTCTTGCACAATACTGTTTGCATATCTGTGCATTGGTAATTCTGAAAATTTAAAGTATAAATTTAAGAAGTCAACTACTTGTTTTAAGTATGTCCGCACGTTACCCACAATTTGTGTAATCAGGATATTTAATATATATAAATATAAAATTTCCTTGTACTTACTTTAAATTATGTCTTTTATGTTTAACTTCTTCTCATAACTCACAACGCATTTTTTTGAATAGAAAAATTTAAATTTTGGACAAAAAACATAAATTGACAGATTGTAAATTATTTTCAAAATATATGGCAAGTTTTAGTTTCCTAGGTAACATTTGTCAGATTTTGGGGTCGTTTTAAATTGTTCTGCGTTTTTTAGTTTTACCTCCCAGCCAGCAAACAAATTATCATGTGCAATAAGGAACAATTCCAACAATTTAACAACGATTTGCTTTTTAGGCACAACTGTTAAATGTCTAAAGAACGTTTACTATTTTATCACAAGCTTACATGTATTTTATGTTGTTTATACATTTATACATTATTTCATGTACAGTTATATAATTTATAAACGCATTGTTGCAATTGATCATTGTAAATTTACTGAAGGTACAACAATCGTACATATGCATTTGTTAGGATGTGTGTAGGTACAAATACAGGGTAATTCAATAATAATACTGAGAAACTTTGAACATGGGTTCCTCATTCTCCATATGAGTTTCAAAACAAGAATGGGAAGTAAATAATTTTTTTTAGATTCATTAAAAATAGCAAAAAATTGGTCACATAAATATATAGTTAAAGGCTTTTCATTTTCGAGATACATTATTTTAAAATTTACATATTATTGTTGCAATTCTTTCCCGAATATTCCGAAAGTAAAAAGTATTGTTGATTTTACAAAAATATAGTTATTATCAAAGATAATAAAAGAAAACTCTAGCACATTTCTAATAGGCTTTTGGCCACTAAAAATAAAACGGTTGGATATAAGTTTTTAATGATTAATCATGAAATTAGATAATAAAACTCAAAATTAATTTTTATACAATATAATAATTATTTTTATTTAAAAAAAAAATAAATTCTTTAAAAGTATACATCCAGCCACGTGACAGCAATCACCAATCAGATGTACTTTGAAGGTACTACGGCACGCCAAATGAAAGTTTATGTAAGCTTACAAATACAAACACATGCAAACTTGCAAGTACCTGTAAACTTGCATACACAAAAATGATTGCATGCCACGGTTCGATGTCATTCAAGACATGAGCCATGATACTCTATACTGTTTTAGAAATTAATTGGAATTGGTTTTTTAAAATGCAAAATACACAAGGTAAATAGAATTTTTTTTTAAATAATAATTTCTAGGTACTTCTAATTTTAATTCTTCCCCAATTTTCGGTCTGCACCACTGCCACCAAATTATCAAGGAGTAACACTATAAGAGTAATTACGATTAGCTAATTCATGACGATGACCGCATGGTAATCGAAATACGTTTTTATAGAAAAATCGACATTTAATTTTTTTTAAATCACTGAAAGAAAATCAGTATAGTATTTAAGCGTGAGTTCCTGTCGAAATTTGACAATAGTCAGACGTGTTTTTTTGTGCTCTTCAAATTTTAAATAATTTTTTAAATTATATTAGTACAGGTGTATATTTAATTATCTATTAAATTTTATAAAAAGTTAAGTGAATCATTAATATATTTGAGGATAATTAAGCAAAATTATAATTAAGTGTTAATTTTTGTGGTAAAATAATTGAATCATACATCATAACAAAACAAATTTCAGTGAAGGTATGATAAACACCTTTCATAATTTATAAGTTTAACAGAGTGTATATTATAAATTGGTTGAGCATACCTATTCCAAACTTTATTTTGTTTTGTTTAAATACTAGTGATAAAGCAAAAACATTAGATTTGAAATTAATAAATAAGGTGAACAAATTTAGTATCGTTTATTATCATATTTATTAGAGTAAATAATACAATGGTACAATGGATGCTGAACTAAGAGAATTTTTATGCGATTTGAAAAACGATATAAAAAACGTTAACGATAACTTAAATGAAAAATTTGAACTCTTGAAAGCAGACGTTACAAAATATAAAGAACAAGTAGACATTCAAGATAAAAAAATAAAATACATTGAAAAAGAAATGAAGAAACGAAACTTCATCATTTTCGGGTTACCTGACAGCGAAAAAAACTATTATGATTTGGAAGATATGGTTATGAAACTTCTAATAGAAAAACTAATGGTAAACATTGTTAATGATGGCATAGACTTCATTCACAGAATGGGACATAAATCGAAAATAAACAGGCCTGTAATAGTCGGTATGATCTCATTCCGGAAAAAAATTTTGATTATGCTTAACAAATACAGGCTTCAAAATTCCGACGTATATATTAAAGATGATCTTCCACAAGAAATTCGAGATGTATTTATAAAGAACATTTTTTACATTTAAACTTTTGTTCTATCTCTAACGGTTTATAAAATGAGTCCTACGTACCCAAGACCCATTTGACCTATACTGCCCATTTACGAACTCGACCTCAGTTTTTGAGTTATCGTGTTGACAAATAGACAGACGGACAGACAACCAAAATTGTACTAATTAGGTGATTTTATGAACACCTATACCAAAATTTTTTTCTATCATCAATATTTTTAAGCAATACAAACTTGGGACTAAACTTAATATACTATGTATATTTCATATATACATGGTATATAAATACCGAAGAAAACTTGGTCATCGAGATATTAATATATTATATTGTTATTTATTAATTGTTAATCTCATTTTCAGTATGACAATAAATATTTTTTACACCAATACAAACAATATTGCTTATTTAATACATGTTTCCTTATGAATGTAGCAGAAAGCACTTTCTTTTTTTTAAATTTAAAGCATATTATCACGCTTGCAAATGGAAGTTTTCAGCATCTTCTTTAATAGCATAATAATAATACCATGATAAATAATAATAATACCGTCTACTTTAATATTACCGTCTACCTTAATAGCAATAATAATACCATGCAACATTTTTTGGTAATACGCTTGCTTCGTTGTGCTCAACATTTTTTCCACGAATACATTAAAAAAATCAACATTTACTATAACAAGTGAAAACAAACTATTGACTGAGTTAATTGTTGAAATACCATGTATAGGCAGTGTTGATAACTCTGTCACATTTCACATACATACATATCTGACATATTTAACTGATATTCTCATATAATGCGCAAGTGTTGATGCGCAATCGTTTGTTTTTTTGACGTCACGTAAATAACAAAAGATATTCACTTTGATATTCCTATATTAATACATACTATAAAATTTGCACCTAATTAACGCCCTCGTGGGTAAACAGTGATGTTTACAAAAAAATGTTTCAAACAAAAGTTGTTTAATTTTTGATAAGGAACATTTTTTACATTTAAACTTTTGTTCTATCTCTAACGGTTTATAAGATGGGTCCTACGGACCCAAGACCCAATTGACCTATGATGCTCATTTACGAACTTGACCTCACTTTTTACGTCCTGAGTACGCTGTAAAAATTTCAGCTCAATATCTTTTTTCGTTTTTGAGTTATCGTGTCCACAGACGGACGGACAGACAACCGGAAATGGACTAATTAGGTGATTCTATGAACACCTATGACAAAAATTTTTTTCCTAGCATCATTATTTTTAAGCGTTACAAACTTTGGACTAAACTTAATATACTATGTATATTTCATATATACATGGTATAAAAACTTGCTGTTTAAAGGACGAATATACCATTAATGTTGTTTTCTTTTTACATTATTATCACAGCCATTTCTAATTGTACTTGTTCATGGTATTCATGTCTATAAATATTTTCACCATCTTAGAATAAAAATGTTCTTTCAGTATCTTGTTGGTTTTTCTATTGTAATTTTTAGGCGATACAAGAAACAAAAACCTTGCTATTCTCTTTTCGAAAAGAAAAGATTTTTTATTATATTATGACAAAAAAAAGTTCATAAAATAGTAGTAAAATGCTCAAAAATGCACAAAAATATTTAAAGTTAGAAAGTTGTATACCTGCAGAAATCTAATCAAGTGGCTACTGCATGCTTGTATTTTCCACCTAAACTCGCTTTACATGAACTGTTAAACTATTCCATTTTTTTTCACTGATCCATTCATTCCATGTATTCAACCTCCTCAATTAACATTTTGCGAAACTCACAACATCACTATTTTCATTATTTTTTTCCACATTGTATAAAAAATTAAGGTTCAATAATTTTCGCAGCATTTCTAATATGCTTAGGAACTGATTTGATCGGAATCAATTAAAAGTTTCATTTAGATAAAACATAAATTTACAATGACTCAGTCAATTGTTTTTGTCACTTGTTTAATATTAGCTAACGTTGTTCTACCTATATTTCCAGGGCTTGATAAAGAATTAATAATATTCAAAACTTTGCTTATAATAAATAATCTTAGAGTTTCATTTTTTCACCAAAGTTCATTTCCTATCACTTACATTACATTCACACAACATTGACATGAACTACCATTTCATTACATACTTAAATAAATACCTAGTTTTAAATTTGGTAGTTCAATCGGATTTGAGTCACAAAATTTCCTGAGGTCAGAAAATTTCCTGAAGCTCTAACAAATCGAATGCCGAAAACCGCATTCAAATCCGACTTACTGCTCAAGTTTTTCAAACTTTATTCCCTTGTTTCTTCGTCTATTGATTTCAAAATTTTTAGAAAATAAAGATCATAAATAGTTATAAATTAAGGATGTATGAGCATGACAACAATGTTTGATTTAAAGGCTCAAAATTTGTTTGTAGGTAGTCTTTTACTCAAAGAATATGTGGTTAAAATTTCAGCTTAGGTATCCGTGCAAATTTTTAAGAAAAGAGTTATCAAAATCGATATAAAATACATTGGCTCTCATAATATAATTTTCATTTGGAATGAATGAAAACAAATTTAAAAAAAACTTTTTAATAGAAAGTAAACATATTAGCAATGAATTAGAAAAGAAAAAAACTAAGTGTCACCGTCCATATAAGGGATGAAAGAGCAGGGTAGATTAAGGGTTGAAATTATTTTTATCTTATTTTCAACTTTGATGATGAATTTTGTTATAACTTCATGAATGTAGACGAAAAATAAGAATAAAATTTTTCGATATGTGTCTTGGTTTTCGAAATATCGAAAGCTAAATAATTCAACAAAATTTTCAATTTTCGATATTTTGAAAATTAAGCCAGATATCGAAAAATTTTATTCTTACTTTTTGTCTTATATCGTCAAGTAATAATATAAATTTATCATCAAAATTGAAAATATCTATTTTTAAATTTGTGCCCCCACTACCATGCTCATACATCCTTAAAGATTGTTAATAATCAAATATGTGGGTAATAAATTAATATATTATAGGACGCATGATCAATGTCCTATAATGAATGCAAAGGTAGGACAAACTATTTGAATGAATAATCAGGACCGATTATTTGATGTGTGTGTGTGTGTGTGTATGCTGAAATAATCTGTTTATATGATGCGATGTGATGTCTATTATTATCATACCTATTAATTTATATTATGGTGGAAACTAAATACAAACCAAAACGATGCAGTTATGACCTATCTATCATACCTACACCTATATTTTATTTTAAATTCCATGAAATAAAACAATATATGCCTTTCTAAAGAGATATTAGCAAGAATACACTGCTTATTAGGAGCTATATATTTCAATATCCCTAGCCTATTGGTTGCAAATATAAAAAAAAAATAAAAGGGGTTTTTCCTCGATAAAAATCGACGAGTGTTTCTGGAAAAGTTATCAAACCTTCTCAAATAAAAAATTACAAAACTTAAAAGAACCATGCACTCTTCCTATGGAACCTAAAGAACCTTCTCTTCCTATTTATACTACCTTTTATACAAAACAAGCTTTTGCTCGACAACTTCTCTGGACAGTTTTATGTCTGCACATCGATCCTAAATAAGAAAAATATACATCATTTATAAAATTTTTTATATGGTGACAAAAAAAATTATTTTTTTGTCAAAATAAGGACTAAATTTTTCGTCAGTATTTTTATACCATGCATATGTGTAATATGCAAGGTATACTAAGTTAATATGCAAGGTATACTAAGTTTAGTCCAAAGTTTGTAACGCTTAAAAATATTGATGCTATGAACAAAATTTTGGTATAGGTGTTTATAAAATCACCTTATTAGTCCATTTTCGGTTGTCTGTCCGCCTGTCCGTCTGTCTGTCAACACGCTAACTTGAACGAAAAAATATATCAAGCTCAAATTTTTATAGCGTACTCAGGACGTAAAAAGTCTGCTCGAGTTCGTAAATGAGCAACATAGGTCAATTGGGACTTGGGTCCGTAGGACCCATCTTGTAAACCGTTAGATAGAACAAAAGTTTAAATGTAAAAAATATTCCTTATAAAAAAATAACCAACATTTTTTCGTAAACATCACTTTTTACCTGTGAGTGCGCAAATTAGGCGTAAATTTCATAGTATGTATTATAATTGGATACCAGTTATGTATGTGTAATAGAGTAATCAACACTGTCAATGCATGGTATTTCAACAATCAACTCAGTCAATTGTTTGTTTTCACTTGTTTTCTATAAAATTTCTGAAATAGTTATATATCTTTTTATTTTTTTCCAATTTAACTATCCAATACTATTTGTTTTGAAAATTCGTTCTTTTGGTTCTGGAAATTTAATGCCTTCTCACATAACACACAAGTTCATGGATATTTATCACAGATATGACATAGTAACAACCGAATGAATAAGATATAGTTATATATGTTATATTAAAATATACGAAATTAACAGTAATTTATATACAGATTTATACAAAAGTTTGTAAACAGAACAATAAAACACAAAAACCCAAGTCAAATGCATTTCTATTCAGCTCTTTTGTATTATTAAGTAAAATTCGTTTACAGTCCGTCGATAAATTTACTAACTTGGTGACCTCGAAAAAAAGAATAATAAATCGATATTACAAAGCTTTCGTATACAAAAAAGGGTAAATTATAAGGAAGCTTAAGTGAAAATGATCTTCCTAAAGAAAAGTATATGTATTATTCCATCCAAAGTATTCAAATGCTTAGTTTAAAATAATGTATATTTAAATGTTGCAAAACCGACTTAAAATTGCATTTAAATTTGTACATCTCTTATTTTGCTCCACATTCATAATTATTGCAAGTTTAGTGAAATATTTGAATACATAACACTATTAAATTATCAATTTGTCCAGTTTTTACATTCCATAGCACATTAGTTTTAAAATTAAAAAATAAACTTTTATGGCTAGTGTAATATGGAATGTAAAAACTGGACGAATTAATAATTTAATGGAGTTATGTTTTCAAATAATTATGAGTGAGGAGCAAAATATAGAAAAAATAAAATTGGGAATTTTGTCATGCAAATCGGCATATGGGTATAAAAAAATATTCTAAGCAACTTTTTCAAATAGTTTTTTTTTTCGATATCTCCAACCATCTCTGATGCTAGGCAAAATATTAAGAATCGGTCCAAAATAACTAGCCAACTTGTAGGAAGCTGAATTTAAAGTTCTCATTTCGGTTAATTATCTTAAAAAATGTGACCCGCCACCTTGTATAATAGTGCAAAATTTCAAGTCGCTATTCCTTCTCCAAACAATGAAAATATGAGGGTGTCTTCATCTTAAATGCGACACACTGTATACCATGTGTGTATCTACCATCTTGGGATATACATATGTCTGTAGTATCACTGAATACATCCGTTTACTAATGCATCTAAGCGAGAGGTATTATTCATGTATTGTAAGACTACAGATACGATAAACAGATACGATACGACAGGCTGTTGTATGCATGCAGAAAGTGGGAGATTTGTTGCATACAAATATTAACTATGTAACTAAAAAACTCCCACCTCCAAGTGTCTTCCAAATAATTCAATGCATGTATATAATACCTTTCGCTTAGATGCATTACTAAACGGATGTATTATGTATTCAGTCATACTACAGACATATTTATATCCCAAGATGTGGACCAAGAGCCCGCTGCAAAATCTTGGGCCTATCGAGTTACCGGATAAAACCTGTTTTTAAGTGAAGTACTCACTATTATATTTTCAAATATTGAACGGCTGCCATCCTGAGTGGTGCACAAATTTTTTATGGTTTTTTAAATAATCCATTATGCGTACAGTAACCGTACCGAACGAGTTACCGCTTAAATTTTCGCTTAAAATTTACTAATTACCGTGTTAAACAATACCATCATTTAGTGCCTTCATAAAAATGAATTCATCACCTTGGCAGGACATTTTTTAATTTTTTTTTATTGTCAGCAAATGTACCTATCGAGTTACCGCTTCAAACTTACCTCAAATTAAAGTTCAAACATTCCTCTGTTTGAAAAATATTTAGTGCCACGTTTATTTTACATCTAACACTGAGGCATCAAACGTTAAACATATGTACCTGACTAATCATTCGTGATTCAAAGGATTTAGGGATGGAGTAAAAGTAATCAATAATAATAACATTTATAAATAAATTCAAATGAAAACAACATTTTTAACATTTCTTAGAAAATGTTCTGCATGTGAATTGATTTTGGAAAATTATTAGCCTAGCATCGTCTACGCTATTACAATTAATACCATACAGCTTAGAAGTATATTGTTGTAATATTTCCATATCTTTAAAATTATTAATTTCATCAATGTTGTCTAAGTTAGCAAATACTAACTGTACTTGCGAATTTTTCATAAATTCCTTGAAAGGCTTAAGTTTACCTTTGATATAAAACCCATTAGCAGCAAATTGGCGAATAATCAGAAAGTAATGGTCAAAGCGTCTGACACAGATATTCTTGTAGTTATATTAGGGAATATTCATAAATTAAAAACATTACAAATATATTTAAGTACAATAGGAGCGAAGTCTAACATTTTTAATTTCATTAATTGTACCGAATTAGCTAGTAAACTTGGCTATCTTATGTGTCGTGCACTGCCTGGTTTTCATGCATATGCAGGCTGTGATTACACAGCGAGCTTTTATAAAAAGGTTAAGTTAAGCCTTTCAAGGAATTTATGAAAAATTCGCAAGTACAGTTAGTATTTGCTAACTTAGACAACATTGATGAAATTAATAATTTTAAAGATATGGAAATATTACAACAATATACTTCTAAGCTGTATGGTATTAATTGTAATAGCGTAGACGATGCTAGGCTAATAATTTTCCAAAATCAATTCACATCAACCTCTGTTGCAGAACATTTTCTAAGAAATGTTAAAAATGTTGTTTTCATTTGAATTTATTTATAAATGTTATTATTATGTATTACTTTTACTCCATCCCTAAATCCTTTGAGTCACGAATGATTAGTCAGGTACATATGTTTAACGTTTGATGCCTCAGTGTTAGATGTAAAATAAACGTGGCACTATATATTTTTCAAACAGAGGAATGTTTGAACTTTCATTTGAGGTAAGTTTGAAGCGGTAACTCGATAGGTACATTTGCTGACAATAAAAAAAAAATTAAAAAATGTCCTGCCAAGGTGATGAATTCATTTTTATGAAGGCACTAAATGATGGTATTGTTTAACACGGTAATTAGTAAATTTTAAGCGAAAATTTAAGCGGTAACTCGTTCGGTACGGTTACTGTACGTATAATGGATTATTTAAAAAACCATAAAAAATTTGTGCACAACTCAGGATGGCAGCCGTTCAATATTTGAAAATATAATAGTGAGTACTTCACTAAAAAATAGGTTTTATCCGGTAACTCGATAGGCCCAAGATTTTGCAGCGGGCTCTTGGTATAATGGTAGATACACACATGGTATATACTCCACAAGATCAAGATCGTGATCAAACGCAAAAAGACATATTTTCAGTGTTAAATTAAAACTAAAAATATTGCAGATAGACTTCCGGTGGTAGGAGTATTGGAAAAAAAAATTTGAAAAAGCTTCTGGCTCATTTTTCTAGACATCATCCCGAATTCAACGAATTCAAGAAAATAATAATAGAAGATAGGAAACTCGATACAAAACGAATAACATACGAATTTTTTAGCGAGTACAACCAATCACTCGACTTTAAAAGGAAGAATAATCTTGTTGAAACAAGTATAATAGCTCTTCACAATAAAAATTTGCTTTTCCATGAGTTTTGCTGAACTGATACATTAAATATTGTTAGAAGTATATTTGAATAGACGTTGCAGCTGAAGACTTAATACAATAACAATCATTTTGTATCTGTATGACAGATATGTGACATTTACAAACCTATAAAGTGGAGATTCAAGAATTGATATTGAAGTTGAGCATTGATATTAATTAGCTCATCAATATTGTAATAACACTCTCATTGAGTGTACATGTGTGTATCCTCATATAAGTGAGGAGACTATTGTGTTTCAAAGTCCAATGAACAGATGTAAAATGTTACATAAACTATCTATACAGCGTGCTTAAAAAAGATTATGGATGTTGGCAAGGTCAACCACATATTCATTCTTAATTGCCGTCAGTTAGAAACCCACTGTTTGCTAAACACCCCAAATAGACACATCCCAAAAAAATTTTTTCTCTGTTTAAAATGTCATCCAAACTATCATCTATTCAATCCTTCAATTTATTAAAAATTTAATGTTAAAGTTCAAATTTTTTTTAAAGGTTATAATATAAACATATTTTATGAATGGTTTTGATTCCAAAAAGTTTATATACAAATAAAACGCGAGAATCTAGTTATACACAGTTTTGTATTATTTTTTCTGAAAAAATGTTTAATATGCAGATTTGCATATTCTCCAATATGTGGCCGCAGTTTATACTAAGTACACAGTACACTGAGTACACAATTTGTTTTTCCGAAATATTGTAATTGAAATATTGGTAGATGCAAGTGCAATTAAATATAAATCATAATTAAACTCAATAAAACTTTGACTGGATCCATTTTAGTGACTGGTTCCAGTCCTCGGCTTGTCTTTTTCAATCCCCATTGTAGTCCCCACTTCTGGATTTGGTCTTGAGCTCGTAAGAGGTAAAGCTGAGGTCGTAGGAGGTAAACGCGCCAAATCCATTTTTGTTTTGATGCCCAACTGAGGAAACATTTTGTGTGCAGCAAATTACTCTGTGTAGCAAAAATCCTCCATCGATAACCTCACATATTTAATTTCCCAGGGCCGTTTGCGCTAGTAGCGGATCAATTTCCAAAATGCCGGGAAAGGGGATAATTCGTATTGAAGACATTCGGCAAATTCCTGGCTCGTCCTTTGAGTCAGTACCATCCTATGAAAAATAGTTTCAGTAAAAATAGAGATTTGCTCGGCAGAAATACCTATTATGTGACACGGTCGCAAAAGTGCCCATTTTTTGGATGCAGCTTTGGATGCAATTCGCTCTCCTGTGGTTTCTTCAGCTGCGATGATGATTTTCGAGATGACGTAGGTTTGTCAAGTGTCGTGGATTTCAATTAAGTCGACGTCCTTAAGCATTTTCTCATGATGCTCATGTTTTTGAGCAACGCTGGAAATCAGATTTTGCGTTAAGGTCTCCGAACAATCCCCTATCGAATGAATAAATAAAAAAATCTAGCATCAAAATGTTTCGGTCAATCCGTAAGTGCACTGGAGTAAGGCTGTGTTTATCATAAACAAATTACGTTGGGGGTTCAAAATTTCAAGGGATTGCTTTTTGTTTTTACTATTTCCCATTCCGTTTTTTGGAGATTATGAGAAGGAGCTATAAATTTTTTATATATTTATTTCATTCAATGAGCATTTTTGATCTTTGAACGTCATTTTTAAATTTTATATTTAAACTATTTATCGTTTCAACTAACTACCCATTAAAATCCATACAAAAATATGACATCACCAATGACTATAAAATCATAAAATAACGATGGATCGACGCGACATTCATAGATAAACGAACAATTATATTATTCGTATTGTTGGACGCAGACTAATCAAACTAACTCATTGAATTTTTTTAATGATACTGAATGCAAACATTGCACAAATAAAAGTAAAAAAACACTTGTATTTCCCGTGTTGAATATACTATTGATTGTAATATATACTAGCAATTACAAAAAACGTATAAATTTTTCTATAATTTATGTTTATTTACAATAAATTTAACGATTTGTTTGCACAACCTACCAAAACGAAATTCCAAGTTACTAATCGCTTAAGGTATATAACTGCACATTTTATTAAGGTTGATCGGCATTATCACTACATAGTATAAAACAAAGTCGCTTTTTCTGTCCCTATGTCCCTATGTCCCTATGTACGCTTAAATCTTTAAAACTACGCAACGGATTTTGATGCAGTTTTTTTTAATAGATAGAGTGATTCAAGAGGAAGGTTTTTATGTATAATACATCCATATTATAGTAGAGTAAGGGGTTGAAATAGGGGTTGAAAGGGATATGCTTCAAAAACTAAAAAAGTTGTGCATCGATTAAGCTCAAATATTGACACGATATACAACCAGCTTCAAAGATCTATTGTTTTTATCTACTTTTAACCTTCGGAGGGTAGAAAGGTGTAGCAGAAAATGGGAAGGAATTATCGAATATTTACAAATATACCTAAGTGGGGTATCAAATAAAAGAGCATGACGTGTACATTACAAAACTGTCATCCCACGCAAGGAAATGTGGAGGGAGGGGTGCAAGTGGGGATGTTGCCCAGCAAAGCGGGTAGTTCACAGCTAGTAATAATAATAAAGCGCATTTGTTTCAAATCTACAAATTATTATTCCATGAAATTTAAATATTATAATTTATCGGAACACCGTCGCGGGTATAGGGTACGCTACCTTCAGCTTTTTCCAGAACTTTCTATCTATTGCTTTCTTTCTCCATTTATTTCTGCTATAGTTTTTCGTTTTTCGGCGACGCTCTCTTCTTCCTTTTACCGTTGGTCCTTCCCATCTAGTTTCCTAGTTGTCTCAAATATTCTGTCTGGGCATCTTAATATATTCCTGCCCATCGCCAGTTCTGTTTAAGTGCTAAGCTTAGGGATTTATAACTTTCGTTTTTCGTCTTATTTGTTCACTTTTTACTTTTTGTAGTTTTCTTACTTTTAGTATGCGTCTTTCCATTGCAGAACAGAGTAGGCAGAACACAGGTACCTAAGACTATTTTCAGAATTTCTTTCAGGGCCCAAAACTTTTTCCAACTCATATTAATACGCCGCACGACCCTTGTCCTTTCTATTTTTGAAGTCGGTGTCAGTCAAGGAAACTACTGTGACAGAATAGTTTCCTACATTAACTTGGCTGACACCAACTCCAAAAAAACAATAATTGTAACTGCATTATTTTAATGAATCTGAAGTACACTTACTTATTTGTCACTAAAAAAAGAACCATCGAAATCGGTTGGCGTGATATTGAGTTATTCGTCCATTTGGCGCGCACATACTTAATGCAAACTTAAGAGATATATGGTTTTCTTATGGATGCTATTGTCAGAACTCGACCAATGGAAATGGGACCACACGGGAAGTACCAGCTTTCAAATAAATAAATCATCAAAATCGGTTCACCCAGTCGAAAGTTCTGAGGTCACAAACATTTTAAAAATATAGTCGAATTGAGAACCTCCTTTTTTGAATTTGAAGTCGGGTAAAAAAGAAGCCGTATGATGAAAAATTCAGAAGCCTTAACCAGTAAAGCGGGCAGCAAACTATAATGTGTAAGTATATTTGCACACACTATTGCTTAATAACAGGTATAAAGGCACGAAGATGATTCAAATATCCGAAATACTCCGACCTTTGAGCCAAAAACCATTTCTAACCATGATTGCTGCACCAAAGTTCGAAAAAACAGCCTTGATTTTCGGATTCAGCAGAAAAAATACGTCGAAAACCATTGGTCGTTTTCGTGGCCAAGTAAATCGGCCACGAAAACCGGCTCAGCAGCCGGAGTAAAATAAACTATTACAATTGTATTGGAGTCAAATTCAATGATGATTGTTAAAATATTAAAAATATTTTAATAAAAAAAATATATTCAATAAATTTTAGTTCAGTGAAAATATTTTTAGGTTTGGTGTATAAAATATCATAAATTAACAAATAAGGTTATGTAATATTATTAGTACATATATTCGATTATACAGAGTGTGTCTTGTAAGTTGATACAGAGTGGGTTCCGGCATTTTTCCTCGAAATTTCTTATTAGAATGAAATAAAGGTAAATTAAAATTGACAAAATAAAAATATTAAGTTCACTTTTTGTATGTAAAGCGATATTTAAAGTTATCTTTGAGAGTAAAACATAAAACAGATAGAGTTAATAGAAGATTGTTGAATCAAAATTTGGATCAAGTTCAAAGCTTTTTAAGTTTTTTTTATATAAACATTTATGTACGATGCCCCAAAAGTAAGATTAAGATACCCAAAAATGGTCAATATTGAGGCTGTAAGGAATATTATGAAACAACCAGGAAATTCTGGTATTATGAAACAACCAGGAAATTCTGGATTTGACTTTGAAGGACATTTTCCAGATGAAACTTCATTTATGAAAATTATGTTTATCCCAAAGAGAACTAGCTATAGGTATTTCAACAATTAACTTATTCAACTGTTTATTTTTCGTACAATTGAATTTATTATATTTTTTTCCTGACCTTTTACAAACCTTATATAAATTTTTCGAAATTTCATCAAAGAAATGAAAATATTTTTTATCCTTTGTAAACGGGTCATCTTTTGATACCCCAATATATTGTCGAGATACTCGCAATATCCATACTCTTGAAACACTCAATATGTTGCGGAATTAAATTTTTTTGGCATATATGTTAATAAAAATACATTTTTAATAATTGTCGGGATCATAAATAATGTTGACATTAACACGAATTCGAAGATACCTTTAGCAAAATTGATTCAAACAATTATTTTATATGAATTTTTCTGTTAAATACTATCTTTTTTCGCATTTTGTAACAATTTAGATGAATGAGTCTGTATACACTTTCTTTCCTAAACTGTTATCGTAACTCAATCGATATCGTAACATATTGTTCACATTATTTGAATGAAAACATTTTTTTGTTCATCATTCTTTGGATTATATATAAAAAGGGAAAACAAATGAATGGAAGAACATATTCCATTTTTATTAAAACAAGCAATCCTTTTCATAATCTTCCATTTTTTATTTAAAGCTAAAGGGAGGTTAGGAAAATATACGTTGAAGAATAATAGGTATATGTTACAAAAATAAAATAAAAAAATAAAAAAACGAAAAGAAAATTTTTTTCTCATCCTTTTATATGATTAATTTTCTTTTTAAATGAAAGCTTTTCAATTTATATATCAGTTCAAGATTTAAGTGAATTGATTTTATATTTTGAATACGTTGTGGATAATCATAATAAAATTATTTAAACAGGCCAGGTTTTCAATTTTATACACTTTTCAATGATTGAATTAGTACCATATAAATTTCGTTCTATACTGATTTGTTGATTCGCCGAAAAACTTCCCTTTGCTTTCCTTGATCGATTTTCTTGGTCATTTTCGTCCCCTAGAAGAACCTACATAAACAATTGTAGCTACCTACGTAGGGTAGGAAAAGATTAATTATTTCTCGAAAGCATTTCTTAAGGCACATAGACCATAAAATAACTTTAGTGCAAGCTCAAAAAGATTTGATGCCAGCTTAACAAGTCTGGCGTCGTCGTCGTGGAGGTAAGAATATTTTGTTAAGAATAGGAAAAGGCGATAAAATGATGACAAGGGGAGCGAAGAATCGTGTGGTGGTATTTCCTTGAAATGTTTCTGTAAACGTATCCTTTCAGAACTAACTTCCTCTGCTAACCTCCTTTCATAACAGTTCTTAACAAGAAGTCACTTCATTTCATTTTGAGTTGATTCGCTGAATAATTCCCTTTTGTTTTCCGTAATCCCTCTGCTTGACCACTTTCACCCTATTGAAGAACATTGATGAAAAATTTCAGCCACGTAGTGTGACAAAAGTTGATTAATTTCTTGAAATCCTATCTTTAGGCCTAACTAGGCCAAAAAATACACTCAATGAAAATATATAACATTTGGGGCTCAAACGTCATGATAGAGGATGGAGGTACGTATATACATACACACACACTCAAAATTCTTCCCCAAATTAACGTTAATGCTTAGCGCTATCCATGAAACGTAAAGATCTGTTGAAAATTTCGATTTCGAAAATCGTACCCATTCCAATAACCTCCTACAATGGGAAGTTAAAAAAACAAAGTGTATATATGACTTTAAAGTTAAAAATACAGTATAATTATAAATTTAAAAAAAAAAAAAACAAACTTTAAACATAAATATTTTTGAAATAAGCTGAGTGCATTTTTATGGCTTCTCAAATAGACCATGGGAAGATAAAAGGATGGAGTGCTTATACACTGCATTTAAATGTTGCCGTTCAGTAATTATAACAAAACAAATAATTATTAAGGATGTATGAGCATGGTAGTGGGGGCACAAATTTAAAAATAGATATTTTCAATTTTGATGATAAATTTATATTATTACTTGACGATATAAGACGAAAAGTAAGAATAAAATTTTTCGATATCTGGCTTAATTTTCAAAATATCGAAAATTGAAAATTTGTTTAATTATTTAGCTTTCGATATTTCGAAAACCAAGACACATATCGAAAAATTTTATTCTTATTTTTCGTCTACATTCATGAAGTTATAACAAAATTCATCATCAAAGTTGAAAATAAGATAAAAATAATTTCAACCCTTAATCTACCCTGCTCTTACATCCCTTATATGGACGGTGACACTTAGTTTTTTTCTTTTCTAATTCATTGATAATATGTTTACTTTCTATTAAAAAGTTTTTTTAAAATTTGTTTTCATTCATTCCAAATGAAAATTATCAAAAACTTCCAAAATATGTCGTTTTTTGAGATTCCTCCATAAGAGCCAGTGTATTTTATATCGATTTTTAATGACTTTTTTCTTAAAAATTTGCACGGATACCTAAGCTGAAATTTTAACCACATATTCTTTGAGTAAAAGACTACCTACAAACAAATTTCGAGCCTTTAAATCAAACATTGTTGTCATGCTCATACATCCTTAATACAAATGTGATGCATATAATCAGTAATTAACGTATGTGATACATATGATCAAACAATATTCTTATCAAATTATTATGAAATACTCGCTTTCAAAGAAAAGTGCTGAAAAATCATTAATCATTAGTGATACTTGTGATATAGTTTTATATAATAAAATAATATTAATTTATAATTACTATATTCGAGGTGGCAATTTATGATTGCTACTTATTTATATTATACGTGACTACCAATAGGTGGGTAGCCCGTGACAGTAAAACTGCAAAACACGGATTTCGAAATTTTGTGTATGAATTATTGCTGTTTAACGATAGGTACAATATATACTAGGTGTGTTAGGGTTTATCCTAGCAGAAATTTTTATTATTTAATTTTTAACTTCCCCCTAAGAAAATAGGGAAGTTATTGTTTTCACCCCGTTTTGCCAAAATCAAGTTTTCATCAGATCTCGACGTTTTAAGGTGTCAGGAAGTTTCCTGACTACTTCCGCGAGGGTGTCTGTATGGCTGTATGTATGAGTGTGTGTGTGTGTGTGTGTGTGTGTGTGTGTGTGTGTGTGTGTAAACCTCTCATAACTTTTGAACGGCTTGTCCGATTTGATCGCGGTTGGTGCAATTCGAAAGGGCTTGACTAAACTTAGATTTTGAGGCCTATTCGAACCGATAAATTTCGAGAAATCTCAAAAAAACTGCAAAAAAAAAATTTTTTTAAGTGGTTTTTTTTTAATAACTTTTAAACGGCTGTATCGATCAATTCCAAAAACTAATCAGCCCTCAACATCAAAAAACCAGGTCGATCACCACCAGTTCGGTCAAAATCGGTTGATTCGTTCGTGAGTTATCGTTGACGAAAGAAAACCACAAAAAGCGTTTTTTCGGAATAACCTCAAAATTTTTTGTTCTATCAATTGAAACTTAAAGATTCTTCATGAAGCTTCAAAAACTGCGTCGAATGTCACCAACCGCGTGAAAATCGGTTTATTCATTCTAAAGTTATGGCGATTTGAAAATTTCAGATTTTAGTCTAAGATCACATCTAATTACAATAAAATGCGAGTGGATATAACATCAGAATAGATAAAATTTTTTACACGTTATGAGTCAATACTTAGCGGGAAGTTACAGGGATGACCTGCAGGGTCAACTGTTTTCCAAATTTTTTTTTTTTTAATAATTACAAGTATTTTGCACTTCAGAGAAATTAATTTATAAGAGCCTTTTTATTGAAATTTTATCTATTTTCATGAAAATTTGGTGTGGCAGAAAGGTCTGTTACATCGATTTTCACTAAATAAAGTCAATAAAATTTTACCCTTATCGCGGAATTTTTTTTTTCTTAATATTAAAGTATAAAACTACAGGATGATTCAAGAATTCTTGAGTCTTCTTACTCTTCTTTATACAAATATATTCTGTCAAAATCATGCGAGTATCTAACTTTGTCTATTAACATATAGAACACATGAGGTTGATTGTGCAACTGCGCTAAATGGGAAATTTACATATCAGGCTCCTATTAAGAGGAATAATTCACAAATGGAATAGTCAAGAAGAATGTAAGATCTCTAATACTAGAGAAAATGAGACACTAGAGCATTTTATCCTAAAGTGCCCAATTTTAGAACATTTAAGATGTGCATATTTGGGAGATATAATTAATCAACAATCAATAAACCCACTTGCCGATCTGCTTTCCCACTCTGGACCTAATGAAATCAACAAACTATTATTTTTTTGTATGAATACCTTAAAGCTTCGAGCTCTTCCCCTAGAAGAATAGGAAACTTCAATATCTGTGTTATTTCATTTAACTTTGTGTTTATTCTGGGTACACAGTGTTGTGATTGTTATAATATTTTTTTAATGATATTTCTTGATTTAATTTTATACTTGTTTTGTTAATGAGTTTTCCTATCAATTTCATTCCTGTTTTTTATGAATAATTCAATTCAATTGAATATTTTTCTATTTTGTATAATAAATGTCATCTCCTGTAATAATGGATTTAAAGATTTAAATACAGTTATTTATTATTATTATTATTTAAAGATATATTAACGAATTCATGCCTGCCAAGGAGGGAGAGAGGATACAGGATTTACATCCCAGAGCCTCCCATCTCCTTGAGAGACATAAATCTTCACAAGGCAGCTACGTCTTTTGAAGAAAGTTCACTGACTTGTGGCCGTGTAGACTGTACGTCCGTCAGTCAACGCGACGTCCGTTTGTCCGTCTATCTTGCGAGTCGGGGGTACGTAAGTCTGTCTGATGTCCTGGTCAAGCAGGCTCCGTCCCTGCACCGCAGCGATGTGGAACCTACTAAAAGATAGAAAAAAGAAAAAGAAACTTCAAGGGCTGTTACTTGAAGACAGTCTGATGCGATCTCAATGTACGAAGGGTGCCTATAATGACAGCCTTCTGCATAGAAGAGATAAGGTGACGAAGATGAGACCTGCAGACCGGAATTTGAGATACATTCGTCTCGAGAGTGGGACGAATTCCGCCTAGGCAACCGATAATGGGGACAACCATTTTGACTGAGTAGCCAGGGTGTAGTTGTCGTTGTTCTTGTAAGAGATCAAAATATTTAGTCCGTTTTTGCTCCTCCTTCGTGACTATGTTCGTTTCTGCAGGCGCAGAGAACTCGATGACGTACATAGTCTTAGATGAGATATCCTGGAGCACTATATCAGGCTTAGTAGCAGAGAGCTGCCTGGTAGTTGGGAACGAGAAATTCCAGAAGATAATGCATTTCTCGTTCTTGACGACGGACTCGATCTCGCCTGGAGCATATGGTAGGACTGGCGTAGGGTCCACTTCATACTTGTGTCTCAAGAAGTAGTACAGCACGCGGAGGGCAGCGTTATGGCGATGTATGTAGGTGTTCGTGACATAAGAAGGACATGTCGAGATGAGGTGCATCAGTGTGTCAACGTCACCGAATTACTAACGAGTATCATACTCTATTTACTCTATTTACAGCAAATTCATACTGATGACGACTGGTTGGTAATCGAAATACGTATTTCTCTAATACAAAAATTGATCTAGAAAATTTGGACGAAAATCGAAATTTCTTGTGTTAGGTAGACTAACTAGTAAGCTCATCCATTTTCAAAATGATTCCAACATGATAATAATTAATATTCGATTTAAAAGATAAAACAGAATGAATAATGAAATAATTTATTTCAAAATCATAGAAAAGTAACAAACAATAAACACGTTTAGTTGTTGTCATTGAGCAGAAATCAATATTAATCTAAAACTAAAGCGAAAATCAATTTCGAGACAAGTTTTATCAACTAAACATTTTTTATTATCATTTACTCATTAAAAAAAATCAAACAGTGTGAATTAAAAAATAAAAAACCATAATTTATGATGATGTTGGGAATGAATTCAATTATTATTTAAAAGATAATTGAAAATAACAAAAGTCATTCAAGAAGAAAAAAACTTACGAGTATTACGTAAAAAATAATTACATTTTCATACGAACAACGAACATTGTACATTCATTCAATAAAATCGAATATTATGGCGTGACTGCGATATCGAGTAGATATTTTTTTTTTGTCACGTGCATTTGGAGAAAAATAATACAAATATTATATATATATATATTTCGAACATAGTTGAACGAACAAAAGTAACATCGCAAAATATAATAAGTTAAAAATGAATTTTTGAATAGATGAAAGTTTTTACGCTTTTACCAATAACAATAAATCATATTACATTTAAAAAACATTCGTAGATGCTTATAACGTATTTCAATCGGTCCATTTCATATCGTTAGTAATAATATATATATATATATAAATTTTTTTATAAATGTGTTAAAACATTATCTATTATTTTATTTGCTGGTATATTTTCTCGGAATAAAAATCATTTGATTTCATAATATTTCTATTTTCTACACAGAAAAATACTGGCCACGAATACCCATAAAAATACAGAAAACAAAACTGGATCAAGAAAATGTTTCTCTGACAATTATATAATTTTCTAAAAAATTTCTTCGTGTAAGTGCATAAGTCTACAGTACCAACAAAAAATATTCATTTGAAATGATATCAAGAATTTTTATTTCTGTACATACTATTTTACTATTTTACTTTTTATGTACTATTTTACTAGAGGCGTATCGAGCCTCATAAGTTTGGGTTGGAAAGGGGTGTTCAAAATGCCGAGACTCAAAAAATTAGATACGATTACAGCGGCGAATCAAGTTAAGTTATAACTCTTCGGTATTTTAAGTAAGAACAACTCGGTTTAAACAACTTTCGAAACGTTTATTTCATCGACAATATCCTTCGCGAAAAGAATAGCTTAAGAGAAAGAAACAGGTGAAGTTAGAACAAATCGAACAATTTTGTTTTAAATACCTACGAAAATTTCACATCGACCACACGATTCAAGAAGCGTTTGTATTTCTACCTAAATACATTCGGGTTCTTTTTCAAAGGATTCAGGATGCAATTAAACAATGGAATGTTTCGATTCGATAGTACAATTTCTACTGTTGGCTGGAATTCCAAAAATTTTCAGGATTGGTCAAATTTTGAAAGAGATTCTTTTAATTTTTTCTGGAGGCTTGATGTAACTACGTCGAATACTGCTTGTAACTCGTGTGCGGTAAATCGTGAAAAAATCTAAAGTATTTGAAGTTTCGAGATTCTCGCTGAGTTTTTTTTGATACGCGTCGTTTTCGATGTTGTTTAGCAGAGTCACTTTCTGGATCAATATCAAGTTTTTTCGCGAATACACAACTTTCGATTAAATTATTAAGTTGGTTTTCATCGTTCTGAATGTACTGGCCCTCACAGACATGGTTTCAGAGAAAGAAAGTCCACTTAGGGCAAACGCAAAACACAAGTAGAATTTAAATTGTACTAAGTAAACAAGGAGAATTTAAAGTGGACTTCTAGCTATACCGTGGAACACTACTTTTTTTAAAATGATAAATGCATACTTGAATTATCGTGGGCGGCTTCCTTTTGGCGAGTCAAATGAGCATAATTACGTCATATTTCAGTTGTCCTTTTGAAAAACCGCTACAGGGAATGGCTAACTTGAAAATATTAATAATTATTCAACAATTCAGCAAAATTGAACCATGTATGTATTCAAAACAAAAATACGTGAGTACGGCATGTTCGAGGTGGTATACAAGGTTATCGGTGTAGTATTTATGTCAGACAGTCCGACAAAATATTTTATTGTTTAATAATTATAAACGTTATCAAGTGATAATGTCCGAAAAATTCCATGCTTAGAATTTTCATAACGATAGCCTAAATATGACGTCATCATGTTCATTTGAAAACGCAGCCTTTGCGATAAAAATCGTAGAGAAAAGTTTGGTAGACTCGTCAAACGGAAGTCACTCACGATGTTTCAAGTATGTATTTATCATTTAAACAAGTGTTTACAAAATTTAAAAAACCCCCGACAAATATTTCGGTTACGGAACCCTAAACTCGCACTTGAAATATACATAAGAACATTTTCCATTAAATTACATTTTTCGTTTAAGAATTTGGAAGAACGTCGTCACTTAATTTTTTTCGGATACGGAACCGTAACTCGCACTTGATAGCTAAGAACACTTTAAACTTATAACACTTCTTCTTAAAGCAATATCAAATTGATGATCGGGCTATCATTTTTTGGGACAAATTTTTGGAAATATTTTAATTTAAATTGAAATATTTGAGTTGACTTTGTTCTTTTGAATTATTGTTTTAAATTACTTAATTATTTTACCATTTCACTTTTCGAAATGAATGGAGTCAGGTTTATTTGACCATTCATTTCCATAATTATTATTCATATGTTAAAATAAGGTCATGCCTTTTCCAAACTGAATCGATTTTGAATATCATCGCCAATTTTTTAGTTTTTTCGAGAACGGAACACTAAGCACTTGAACACTCCTCGTTAAATTACCTTTCAAATGAAACCAAAAAAATTAAAATCAGTACATACGTTTAGGCACTACGATGCCACAAACAGACAAACACCAGACACATACACATAGCGGTCAAACTTATAACACCTCTTTTTTTAGTTCGGGGGTTAAAAAACCCGTGGTGTTCCACAGTCTAAACAGCTTATTCTACTAGACATGTCGCTCTGTCGTCTTTGAAGTGAACTATAATTTATTATTCAATTAGAGGTGTTTACGTCGGGGGAATGGCGACTACAGCTATTGACTATGTGCATGAAGCCAAGTGGCGTCAACTAGTGGAAAGTGTAGAACTATTCACCTGTCATGCGGCCATTGTTTTTCTTTATATACATTGAACTGCATGTAAAAAGAGCAGAAAGTTTTTTGCAATACTTGTTATAATTATTATATACTAACGCCAAAAAAGGTGTTGTAATTATTAAATAAACATTCGTTACCTATTTCAACTCGTTCTCAATAAAAATGTGTATTAAATGTAGTAAAAAAGGAATTGTAATTATTAAATAAACATTCGTTAGCTATTTCAACTCGTTCTCAATAAAAATGTGTATTAAATGTAGAAAAATGAAATAGCATTATAGTATTTAGATGTGTGTTAAAAAGAGTACACAATATTTTACAACCACCATGTGGAATTGGTATCATATTTAAACAGTGTAACAAGGATACCAAATACACAAATATTAAACACTATATATTAAAGAGAGATAACAACTAAATAAAGACAACATTATACACAAAATGCACTAAAAATCTTTATTTTACACTTAAAGATTGAAGTCGATTGAATATTATAAAGTATAACGTTAATTATTAAACAAAGACACATATATTAACATCGTTATATTTTGTGTCCTTATTTTGATTATAAAAATTTATTGAGAAAATAACATTAATAATTTTAATATTTAAACTGAGATTAAATAGGTAGAATTCGAAATATTTACCAAAGTATAATACTTACTAGTATAATATAAATACACTATACAATATATACTACATTTTGTACTCTATATTAAAAGTAGTTGTCAATGTATTTTCAATGTACATTGTCGGCGGCTGGCGTGTAAATAGTTCGGCATTTTTCCGTCGGCGCGCCACGTGTATTGCCAAACCTAAGACCCTCCCCCTTGCACATAGTCCATAGAGCAAAAAACTTGAGTATAGTATTTCGGTTACTGAATATTTTCAAATGTAGGTATTACTTATCGTTACATTTTTGTCCAACGACCATAAAAATTTTGATATGATATCTATGAGTATAAATGTGCTGATGACTAGGTATGATTCGTTTTGTACACTGATATTGTGTACGTTCGAGTAATATTGTATTGAAATACGTTCGAAAAGCTTACAAGATTGAAGATATGTGCACACAGGGTTAGTGTTAGTGTTAGTGTTAGTGTTGCTATACACTGCATCGTTCGTGTTGTTTGCTATATACATAATACATAAAATAGTAATAATAATAATTCCATTGTAATGGGAACATTTCATTGCATTGAGTAATACACACAGATTGAATGTACCATTGGGCTTCGAATTTCCAAATACAATGTGTAAATATCTTTATGGAGACTGAAAAATACTAGGAGTAACACTTTTATAAGCTGTTGACCATAGACCTTAAAATTAATGTTCATAATTCAAGCATTAATTATGTAACTAGAATGTGGAAAAGACAAGATCAACCACGTCCAATAATTTTGCCTTGGGGGGGTGAAGAGAAATATTACGAAATAAAACGACACTTATACGTTCCAATCTATATATATAAAACAAAGTCGTGTTAGTTACACTACTTATAACTAAAGAACGGCTGAACCGATTTAGCTGAAAATTGGCAGGGAGGTAGTTTAGAGCCAGGAGAAGGACATAGGATAGGATAGAGGACTTTTTATCCCGTTCGACAGCATTCCCGTGGGACTTGATGGGTTGGGTTTCGGTGGTGGTGCCATCTATAGTAAACATATTGAACTAACATTTATTTCGATGGTGGCGCCACCTATGGTAAACTTATTGGACTAACATTAATTTCGATGGTGGCGCCATCTATGGCAAACTTATTGATCTAACATTAATTTCGATGGTGGTGCCATCTATGGTAAACATATTGAACTAACATTTATTTCGATGGTGGCGCAATCTATGGTAAACTTATCGAACTAACATTTATTTCGGCGGTGGTGCCATCTATGATGAACTTATTGGCCAATCCTTATCTTTAAACAATGGCCAATCCTTAAAAGTTTGTGGTTTAAATCTAGAACATTCATGTTTTTCCCATGGTCAATTATACGTGGCATGTTCACGGGTCGGAGGACCATCTGCGTTGTTTGTTTTTGCGCCTCATAATAAAACAAAAAATGTCGTGTATCACAAGGTACTTAAATGAAGAGCAACCTATGTACTAAAATACGGAAAGAATTATGAATGATTAATGTATTTTTTTTCCAATAAAAAAAAAAAGAAGCTTATTTATTGCCATTAAGGCGGATCAAAGTTCGCCGGGTCAGCTAGTATTATTATAAAAGAAGATTTCACAAAAGAAATTAGAGAAGAACGGAAAAAAATAAGTTCAATAGTTATGAAACTAAGAAACGATGATTCGGGGAAGCAATCTTTTTATAGATGCAAAATACTATAACCAAGAAAAATTTGAAAAGAGTCATTATAATAATCATGCAACAGAAGAAAGAGCTAATAAGAGACGAAGAAGTGAAGGACATGAGGCTACAATCAATAACAAAGTTGAAGGACAAGAAAGAAATAGAATGGGAGGAATACGGAAAATACCACAAGTAGTATAGGGAAAATACCAAAAAAATAGCATCTTTTTTCTCTCAAAACATCAAATGTCCCATCAAAGAAAATTAACTCAATAGATACGACACAACGCAGAGATGAAATCCGACAGAAGACAACAGCAAACCACTGTCGTAACATGCACAAGATGACCACAAAAGCAATGAACAACTCTGTAAGGACGGAAAATTAGAAAACTTAATACAAGAATCAAAATATCAACAAATAATTATAACAGGATTAAGCGAAGTGCGACGGACAAATAATGGAAAAAGAGACAATGAATAAATATGTACTGTATTATTCTGGGGGAGATAAACATTTTAATGAATTCGGTTTTCTAGTCGATAATTTCTTTTGAGAAATCTTCTTTTATAATAATATCGGAACGTTTTAGTGTTGTTTTATTTCGTAATATTTCTTTCTTCATCTTCCAAGTAGTACAAGACAAAAGTTAATTTAATTGAAACATGAATACCGATTTCCGAACGCACCATAACAATAAAACTGAATACTAATACCATAAAAACAAACATCGTTCAAGTTTAATCACCAACATAATGTACATTAGACATAAAGGCTAAGGCTAAGGCTGGAAATGGGAAAAAAAGCAAATATAGTTGGAGATTTCGGAGTTGGAATAAGAAATCGTAGAGGAGAAACTTTTTCACAGAAATTAACCTTCCTATCAAGAAAACTTGGTTTAATCATATAATTCGACGATTATGCACGTGAAAATCTCTAGCAGACTGCCGAAAACAATGCTGAAGAGGATAATTTTCCGAAATGATTGCAAAATTTGGGCGAATTGGAAAAATTAGTATCATATGTGAAAAACGGCAAAGCAATTGGTAATGATAAAATTCCCGCCGAAATTATCAAGACTTTAAATGACGAAAATAAGAAACTGTCCCATGATTTTAAAGGACGAAAATAAGAAAAATTATTCAATGATATATACGAACCTGTTCATCTGCCAACAGACTTCATACAAGCAATTTACCATTCAATTTCAAAAAGAAATAATTCAATACAATGTGATTGGAAAATATCACAAATAATTCTAATTCCAAAACCAGGAAATCCAATCAACGAAGTCAAATCATATCGACTTATCAGTTTATTACCAACACTATCTAAACTCTTTGAAAAATTATTTCTACAAAAATTAAAGATTATAGTGAATGAGTCGCAGATCATACCAGAACACCAATTTGGGTTCCGTGGGAAACATTCAACTATAGAACAAGTGTATCGAATAGTTAACACAATTAACAAAAGCTTTCAAGAAAAAAAATATTGTACAGCTTCATTTCTTGACGTCAGCAAGGCGTTCGATAAAGTATGGCACCCTGGCTTACTCTACAAATTAAAACAACATCTTTCAAGCACATATTATTGTATTTTGAAATCATATCTAGAAGATTAGCATTTCCACATCAAAGTTCAAGAGTTATCTGACTTATTTCCTATTCAATCTGGCGTACCACAGGGCAGCGTTCTGGGCCCAACTCTCTACTTGATATATACCGCGGACTTACCAAACGACGTGGACCCAAATGTAGCTTCTCAAAGACTACAAAATAGTATAAATAAAATACAAAACTGGTTACAAAAAAAGTGGAAGATATGAGGTAATAAAGAAATTTACAAACAAATATATCGATAAGATATCGATTTAAATGAGGTGTCGATCGAAGCGTCTTAACAGCAATATGATCCGAAAAGAATTTCATAATATTCGGCCAGATTATATTTTCATTTCTTATAACTATTTATTATGCTGAGTCATTCGTGTGGACCTCAAGGGTCGTACCAGACTCTACCCACGGCTTGTTAATTTTGCTTTTAAATTTATGTTCACTCAGCCATTCATTAATAATATTGGTTGCCAAAATGTTTTTGAATTTGTGAAATTGCTCCTATTGATATTTCCGGAACTAGTTCAACTGATTTTGACCAGTTTTTTAACTTACAATATAGACAGGGTTTTTCAGCATAGCTAGTCTATTCGTTGTGTGCGTAGTCAAGGTAGGGACAATAAAATCGATGTCAGCGCTACCAGTGAAAAATTTTGGCGTTAAAGAAGACTGTTATGACTAATTTGAAATTCTTTACATGTTAATGTTATAGAAAGTGTCAAATTAAAATGATTGAAAAACACAAATTAATTAAACTTAATGCATAAAAAATTGTGAAAATAAGAAATCAAATTGCACAAATATTATTTTTCAAATGTAAATTATCATAATTATTTATTTAAATTTGTGAGACAATAATATTAAATTTTCAATGTAAGTCTTAAATGCAATCCATACAATTATATATGCATCCATACAATTCTATAATTAAAGTAGTGTATCGTTACCATGGAAACGCCTCCTAAAAAACTCACGCACGGAGCGAATAGTATATTATTAAATTGATATTACACCCACAAATAAAAAAAATTATCTATCCCCTCTCTCTATTGAAAACAAGTTTTGTTTTTTACGCATTCCAATGTAAATATATTATTAAAAATATAGTTTTATGTTATCTTATGACTCCTTAAGAAAACACTTTAGACTAGCTATGCTCAGAAATCCTGTATACTTGCTTTTGCAAATATTAAGGCTATTAGCTATAATTTTCTAGGTCACTCTGAATAAAATGACACCTTTAATTAAGACTTACTCAACCACTTAAGATATTTTTTTTTGAATATATTATAATTCATTTTATAATTTTCAGTTTTCGATTTTTGTGTCAAAAAAATATCTCAAACACTTACGATTTCCATTGGATATTCAACTTTAACATTTGGTACATGTATAGTATTACAGTAGCTTTATACATTACAGTCTGCATCAAATCCGGTAGTTCTGATTTTTTGCAAACTTGTTTATGATGTTCTTCTAAACAATAATCCAAGTTAGTAAAAAAAAGTGGTAGTTTTTGATGTAACTTTCTAATATGAATTTACAGTAGACTAAATTTGCTATAATATGAGACTAAAATCGCCTAGAAGTCTATTTAAAATTCATCAATTCATCATTTTTTCAAACTTCGCAATTTTTTGAAATTTTTAGACGCCACTCCAACTACTCTAGCGGGACATATTTCCACACACCTCCGACGGAGTGTGCTAGTGTTGCTCAGGGTCAAAATTTATTCAAAACAACATAATATATTGCAGAAAATTGGAAAGTAGAAAAAATTATCAACTTTGAAAGGATTTATCTCGGAAACTATTGTGTCTACAGAGACGCTTCTAGTCTCATGTTGTAGAACATTTACCTCTACTTTATTCTATTTTGAAAAGGTACTTCAAAAACCACCCGTTTATGGTTATAATCGTCAAAATCAGAAACAAGGCGAAACTTTCACGACTTTTTTCGATTTTTAACGAATTTGCGTTCGATGCTCGAGGTCACAAACTTGGATTATTTATTAGATCAACATCATTAACAAGTCTGCAAAAAGAATTGATGCAGACTACTCCGTACTTTCAAACAACAAGGTTACTGTATTATAGTATATGCTTGGAATCCTCTTATTAAAAAGTTTAAATCACTACATATATTGTAAAGGTGATTGTTAAATTGTGAAAAGAAATCAAAAGTATGGCTTTACCATTATTAGTATTTATTTCCTCTTTTTATACTTTTAGTAGTTCAAAATAATAGACATCTATCACACATCAGTTGGAAAAAGATTAAGTAAAGTAGTTGGTTTTGAGAAAAAAAGTACCTTCTTTATACAGGTCAATTTTTTTATTTCACTTATTACTTATCCCTAGATATTATAAATGCGAAAGTAAGGATGTTTGTTTGTTTGTAACGCAAAAACTAGCGCATGGATTGGAATGAAACTGTACAACAATATAGCTCATACATATATATTTAAAAAAAAATAATAGATTAAATTGAATCTGACATGTTACTGCTCCATATCTTCGATCATAATTTTGAACCATAAATTACAGATTTCTGTAAAAATTTAAAATAGTAAAACTTGAAATAATTGAAAACTGTGCAGATATTTGAGTTGTGTAAAACAATCATTTCGAGTGTTATGAAAGGGGGATAAGTAAAGGGTTGATTTTAGGGGTTGAAATCGTTTTTTTGCGATTTAAGGAGAAAAATGACGTCCTGAAACCGAAAAATTTTTTATTAGAGATTTTTCAAATTTTCCGTTAAAATTTGGTCATTTTTCAACGAAAAACTCTCTTGATATATTTTTTCGATTTTCATACTCTGCCTGGACTCATTTGAACCGATTAAATGTCTATTTTAAAATGGTCTATCTATGTGTATGGCTTAGTTTTCATTAAATCCCTTAAAAAATCTAAAAAATAACTTTAAAAAATATATCTAGCTGAAATTCTTAGCGTGCTTAAGATGTAAAAAGTAACATCGAGTCAATAAATGAGCAACATAGGTCAATTAGGTCTTGGATTCGTAGGACCCATCTTGTTAACTGTTAGAGATAGAACAAAAGTTTAAATATAAAAAGGGTATTCTAAAAAAAAAAAGAAATTTTGGCAAAAGGGGTGTATCGTACGAAAGAACAATATTCGATATTTCGAAAAATATATAATATCTACATAATCATGCCATTTCAAGGTTTATAATGTTTTGAATTAAGGGCCATAACATAAATTCACTTCTTTAAACTTCGGGGAGCAATATACCAAAAGTGACTTAATTTAAAAAATCTTTCTGGAACTTGTGACTTCAGTAACATAAATTTCTAATATTAATTTTTAGGTCAATCAGACGTAATGTGTCATCTAACTTTTCAACTAAGCAACACGGGTTTTCCTATTCGTAATATATCATTAGTTTTAGATAAACATCAGACATTTGATAATACTATTTTTATACAGTTATCTCCCTATATTGGTAAAATAAAATAGTTTGGAATATGAAGATATAGGTATAAAGTATATAGTACTAGCTTTGAACTACCCGCTTTGCTGGGCAACATCGCCACTTGCACCCCTCCCTCCACATTTCCTTGCGTGGGATAACAGTTTTGTAATGTACACGTCATTGTCTTTTATTTGATACCCCACTTTTGTAAATATTCGATAATTCCTTCCCATTTTCTCGCTACATCTTTCTACCCTCCGAAGGTTAAAAGTAGATAAAAACAATAGATCTTTGAAGCTGGTTGTATATCGTGTCAATATTTTAGCTTAATCGATGCACAACTTTTTTAGTTTTTGAAGCATATCCCTTTCAACCCCTATTTCAACCCCTTACTCTACTATAATATGGATGTATTATACATAAAAACCTTCCTCTTGAATCACTCTATCTATTAAAAAAAACGCATCAAAATTCGATGCGTAGTTTCAAAGATTTAAGCGTACAAAGGGACATAGGGACATAAGGACATAGGGACAGAAAAAGCGACTTTGTTTTATAATATGTAGTGATGACTACTTCATCTAATATAACAATAGGAAATCCAGAACTTACAATAGTTACATACAATTCCACCACTTTCTAGACTGTTTCATATTCCCCTATAGAGCACCCATAGTATATATTTGTACCATTAATAACGTTATCATCATAATTCATATAAAAAATAAATTCTAAAAAAATTGAAAATGAAAATCATACACATTGTGGTTACTGTAATTTTCTTAATAGCATCATTGTATGTGTGGTAGTATTGTACAGCAAACCAATGCTTTTAGTTATAAAGTTATTGAATACATTTTCCAAAAAAAAAAAAGAAATATCGTTTATGGAAATATTTTAAATATCGAAAATATTTTATAACTCAATGAAGGTGAGATTTTCACTGAACTTTTCTATTATTATGTTCCTCTCTCGAACTTGTCGGTACATTTTTCTTACCGAATTGATTTGGATAGAAGTAAGCACTGTACTTGTAGTCAGCTCTTATACCGTTCATACCCGAGCTTTTCTAGTTTTCGATTTGTTAAGGTTTAAGGTTTAAGAATAAAGCTATACGTTAGCCCACACACAAATTTTATTGTGTATATCTTACAGGAAAGGTCGATTGTTAGTAAGAGTTGACTCTTGTTAGACAGAGTAAACAGTGATTGAAAATGAGTAAACACACTTTTCTTAGGAAGAGTTGTGGTTTAGTAAAAGTAGATTCACTGGGAAGTTCGACTGAGATAAATTTTGTGTTGTGATTGTGTGTTAGTGCAATAATGATAAATTTATTCGTAAATTGTATAATGATAATGTCAGATTGCTTGTTGTATAAATAAAGTATACATTTCTATAAGTTGATTCGATTTTTTTACGGCAAAGATATATATATATATAAATTATTCTATGGTCATTTTTGACATCTGGTAGGTATGATTGAATTTTCCCAAAATTCCACCATCCACCATATATGTTCGATTTACATCTGGGCATATAACTGTCACGAGTATGACAGAATACATGCGTTAAGCAATGCATTTTCTTATATTCACATCACACCATAATGTTGGGTGGCACCATCTAGCTGCAACCATTTAATTTAAAAACCTAGAAAAGGGTCTAAATTGTAAGCAGAGGTGAAATACAGTGACGTGTTTCTAGACCTCCAGACCTCCATTTGGTTTGACATTATTTAGAGATGACAGTTTATACAACCCAATCACAATATTTGGATGAACTGAGAACATTGTAAAAAAGTTTAATTGATAGAGAGCTATTTCGAAAATTTAGGACTCATTTTTACTATCTTCTAGGTATTTGTTAATAGTGTGAGTGATTTAAGAAGACTTACAATTCAACATCAGTACCGAAATTTTCTATTTAAGCATCATTTAGAACAATTGGCGTGTGACTTTGCAGCTTCCAACCAACAACCGGGTTTATAAAATTTTTTTCGGACAGCTTCGTTGCTTACGTAGCACACTTTATCCGCGATAGAGAACTTTGCGAGCTTGATATTGATTGTTTGCTAAGAGAGGTGGAGTTTTAATACTGAGTTAGGCAATCAATATTTACAGCAGATCGTAAACTGTGTGACAGTCATTCAAAAATTCTGTGTCAGTTCAGAAAAAAGAACACTTGAATCTTCTTTATGATTATCGTTTACATATCTACAACCATCTATAGATTTTAAATAGTGTGTTTAAAGCATAGCCAATTTTCTATGAAGTTTGCAATTATCTTTTTATTATAATAATAATTTATTTTAGAAACACACTATATAAATGTTTTTACGACACCTAAAAAGATATCGTACATCAAATAATTAAGATAATTTAAGAGCCTCAAAGGTACATTTATTTTAAGTGATAATTGAATCAAGTGGAATCATCCTTATTTTAGAAGCAGTAACAATGAATGTTTCATACAGATATTAAATCAGATACTAATTGATATCTCACACGATACGATTCAATGCTTTATTTTGAATGTTTTATATGAGATAAGCTAACTATCCATCGGTTTGTTTGTAACATTGATAATAAATGGGATATAATATCTATGCATCCATTAAAATGAAATGTTATTGTAGTATAAATTTGTTGTAAAATTCATGGAATCATATATATTGTATGTTGTAAAATAGTGATAGGTTAGGTAAGATTTGAGTGACTGTCCTTGGGTGGGACATGCTTGGTTGGGACACAGACCGAAGGGTTCGCTGTGATACTGAAAAAGAGTTATCCCATCCCCGGCCACTACTCCATCAATCATTTGGAGCTTTTTAAGAACAGCAGGAGTGCTCTGACGTCAACGAACTTTAGTACTCAAGTAAGTCCATTTTCAACGGCTGGGAAGAGACAGAGAAGATGAGACATCGCGGACAGTTTGTGCGTCATTCCGGGAAAGCAATTAAGTGCTAAGGAATGCCTGACGTGTTTGTTATTAAAAAGCCAAAATTTTAAGAGGTAAGCATAATTTTATATCAGATTTTTGCACCGTACATCTTCTCAGCGTCATTCCAGCAACGCCAAGAATTCTAAGAATAAAAAAAGTAAATGACTTTTAATACAATAATATCTGGATGACCGAGCTTTGCTCGGTATTCTTAAAAAGACACAAATATTATCACTAATAGAAGACCGTTTGAAATGTCTCCACACAAATACCAATTTGAATGTCCCGGTAATGTATTTTATTTCATTAACTACGATATACACCAATAGATGTCAGGAAGAGTTATAATTTGCATTGTATTTCATTAACTACGATATACACCAATAGATGTCAGGAAGAGTCATATTTTGCGATGTATGCTTCAGTTTTTCATGAAAAAACGAATAAAACGACGTTTTTTTTAAAATGAAACCTTGTTAGATCGACTTATCGCCCCAAAAAACCCCTACATACTCATTTTCATGAAAATCGTTGGAGCCATTTCCAAGATCGTTGATATATATATATATATATATATATATATATATATATATATATATATATATATATATATATCTATATATATATATATATATATATATATATATATATATATATATATATACAAGAATTGCTCGTTTAAATATATAAGATTTATTGAAGGTTATTATGACCTTTTAATATTTTAACCTAGAAAAAATATCGTTTTTGAGACTATTGTTTACTTACTCATTTTTATGCAAAAACGTCATTCCGGGAACGGTCATGTCCGGGAAGGATTTTGTTTTAAATGTTAATTTGTTATGTAAAACATAAAAACAATATTTATGACTGTGTTTAAAAAATATTTCAAGGATTACTTATGAATTTATTTATTTCAGCTATTATTTTCAGCTCTGCCCGCTTAGATATCAATTAAATATAAAATAAACAATGATTAAAATTGGTTTGCGTAGCAAAACTTAAAAAAATATTTAAAAAAATTTGAAACTCGGAATTTATAACCATGGTAATTTTCATATGTACAGGTTATAAGAATGCACCTATACATAGTATATAATACGACGATATATATAGGAAAAAATTTGTTTGTTCAAATTATGAAGTCAATGGCTACTTATACTGCTTTTTAATATATCTCGATAAAAAATTGCACGCTATAGATACAAAGGAATTTAAAATTCATGAAATATATGAAATTACTCTTTTACAGCATTGGTATTGTAAATTATTATCTTGGTTCTGTCAGAGCATAGCATAGCATTTAATAAACTTCATATTTATATTATGGAACTAGTAACTTTTATTAACTACGAAAAGTTAATAACGATGAAAAGCAAAACAAAAATTTTTTTTAATGATACGAAAAATGACAGCATTATATTGATGAAGAGTGGAAATGACTTTTTCTCGTATTATTATTTTAAACTAAGCAGAGTAAAAATTTTTATCAAATATCAATATCTACATTATGACAACACCAAGCGTTCATACGATCTTCATAAACTTATTACATTACTACTACATACAAAAAATATGTTTTACAAGTGAAAACAAACAATTGACTGAGTTAATTGTTGAAATACCATGTAAAGGCAGTGTTAATAACTCTTTCACATTACACATACATACATGTCACACATATACCACTAGTTCGATTTACATCTAGGCATATAAATATCGCGAGTATGACAAAGTACATGCGTTAAGCAATGCATCTAAGTAAGAGATATTATAGATGTTATATGAAATTGCAAAAAAAGACTTGTATCGTGGCTTCGATGTCTTTTCAGCTATACAACAGTTCTTCTGTTGTGTGCCTGCATAGAGTGGGAGAGAACACATGTATATAATACTGATCACTTAGATGCATTATATAAAAATTTCAGCTTGATATGTTTTTTCGTTTTTAAGTTATCGTGATGACAGATGGACAGACGACATACAGACAGACCGAAAATGGACTAATTTAATGATTTTATGAACACCTATACCTAAATTTTTTTCATAGCATCAAGATTTTTAAGTGTTACAAATTTGGGACAAAACTTAGTATACCTTGGTATATTTCATATACATAAACTAAAAACTAAAGTACATAAACAAAAAATCGAAAAAAATTTATGGTTTCTGATTTGAATGAAACTTAGTATATAAGGTAATTTTGACCCAAAAAATTCAAAAATCGTATTCATTTGTTGATTGAAAGCATAGTTTTAGAAATATTATCCATTTTCTCATATTTTGGCTCGATATCTCCGAAACTAGTTGCCTAACCGTTATATTAATACCATTTTTGTAATTTATGGGACATATTTACCTTATAAACTGACTTTTATCGAAATTGGAAACAAACAAATTTTCTCGATTTTTTCGATTTTTTTAAAGGGGTACCCCTTAAAAAAATTCCAAAAAATCGAAGAAAATTTATGGTTTCTGATTTGGATAAAACTTAGTATATAAGGTAATTTTGACCCAAAAAATTCAAAAATCGTATTCATTTGATGATTGGAAGCATAATTTTTGAATTATCACCCATTATCCCATATTTTGGCTCGATATCTCCGAAACTAGTTGCCTAACCGTTATATTAATACGATTTTTGAATTTTTTGGGTCAAAATTACCTTATAAACAGAGGTTTATCAAAATCAGAGACAAAAAAATTTTCTCAATTTTTTCGATTTTTTTAAAGGGGTACCCCTTAAAAAAATTCCAAAAAATCGAAAAAAATTTATGGTTTCTGATTTGGATAAAACTTAGTATATAAGGTAATTTTGACCCAAAAAATTCAAAAATCGTATTCATTTGATGATTGGAAGCATAATTTTTGAATTATCACCCATTATCCCATATTTTGGCTCGATATCTCCGAAACTAGTTGCCTAACCGTTATATTAATACGATTTTTGAATTTTTTGGGTCAAAATTACCTTATAAACAGAGTTTTATCAAAATCAGAGACAAAAAAATTTTCTCGATTTTTTTAAAGGGGTACCCCTTAAAAAAATTCCAAAAAATCGAAAAAAATTTATGGTTTCTGATTTGGATAAAACTTAGTATATAAGGTAATTTTGACCCAACCTCACTTTTTACGTCCTGAGTACGCTGTAAAAATTTCAGCTTGATATCTTTTTTTGTTTTTGAGTTATCGTGCCCACAGACGGACGGATGGACGGACGGACAACCGGAAATGGACTAATTAGGTGATTTTATGAACACCTATGACAAAAATTTTTTCCTAGCATCATTATTTTTAAGCGTTACAAACTTGGGACTAAACTTAATATACTATGTTCATTTCATATATGTATACATGGTATAACAAACTTGGGACTAAACTTAATATACTATGTATATTTCATATATGCATGGTATAAAAATCCCCTTCTACGCTACGTTTTATATACTTAAACATTATGGTATTTTCAAATGTCTATTACAATAATATGAGAAATCATTAATACACCATTTTTAAATCACTATGACCATTATTTTTATCAACGCTTATATAATATTGAAATGGGGCAAACGTACGAGGTTGTGAAAATGTAAATAAAAGCAATGTATTTCGTTCATTAAATGTATGTTTATGAAACATTCGTATCAAATCCATTTTTGATGAAATTTACCTGATACTGCTCCCCACAATCAGTTAAAAAATGATGTTGAAATTATCAGAATACTAAATTATTGTAAGAGCCGTTTATTATACAGTATGTTCATTTCGAAAGTATCCACCCTTAATGACTTTTAACCTGATGTATTCAAAAGTTAGTTTTATGGGCGTAGCAAGCGAGCTTTTGTCGTATTGCATAGATATTAGATACCAAAAGTTGAAACTAGTTATAATGGACATCTTTATTATTCAGATTGGAAGAAGTTAGTAGAGGGTATACCTCAAGGAAGTGTCTTAGGTCCAAAGCTGTTTCAGCTCTTTATCAACGATTTACCATCGTATATTGTAGATTTTAAGGATGTGACGTGTGATGTTTTTCTATATGCGGATGACATCACGATGATTGTACATGATAAAAATGAATCGATTTTGGATGGCATGATCGAGATAGAAATTAATTCAGTAAATGAATAGTGCCATTCTAACGGCTTATCTTTGAATTTCATCAAATTTCAAATTCAAAACTTTTAAATCAATAATAATAATAATAAGGGAATTAATAATAATATAATAATAATAATGGGGTTTAACCTCCGTTTCTCTGACATATACGCCTATAACAGAGGCCACCCACATCATTATTTGTTATTCTTTATTTATTTACAAACATATTTACAATAACATTTTGATGTGGGTGGAGTCGGTTACTTCGTTCTTATCCAAGCGACCACAATGTGATCAATTCTACCACCCTCATTATTCATAATTGTTCACACTGCCTGGATTCGAACCCGCAACCTAAGCCTAAATCGACAGACATTTAAAGACGCCTTAGACCGCTCGGCCATTTAGGCTCTCATAATAAGGGAATTGATATTATTCCCGGCTTATCAAACAAAATAAAGTTTTTGGGTATCCCATTTGAAGATAAGAGTGATGAAAAAAAGAATTGATATAAAGTCTCTGTTTCTTATTTATTATTTAAACTTCTAATCGATCATGTCGTTTAGAATAATTGTATGGAGCTCTAATAACTACACCAAAAAGTTTTACTATTACAAAAAAAAAGACTGAAAGTTGTAGAGACATATTTAAAGATAGGGGTAGCTACCGCCGTATAAGCCGTATCAATGATACGAGGCCCCCGGGCTACAGAGGCCCCCGAGCTAATTTTAGGCAATGTATATTTGACCATGTAAATTCACGGCGGCATATATTAATGCATCTCTATCTTGGTTACAAGAAAATACCATCGATACTTTATTGCAAAGTGAAATCAATAGTAAAATTATGATCCTATTGTAAAATAACTTCATTTGGGTCCCCCAACTAATTTTGATATAAGGCCCCTCCAAGGCGAGCTACGCCACTGATGTTTATGCACTTGAATTGTTACAGTTTTTCCTGAATAATAAAAGTTATTTCAATACAGATAAAGTTAGTATAAATCGTTATACAAGACAACAGCGAAGTCATGTAAGCCCCTTATGCGATTACAAATGTGTAGATTTACGACGTTGAAACCAAGCAATTCTATAATGGAGGAATATGGATGGACTTTTATAACTGCAGTATAAAAGTCTTTATTGACTGTTTGTCCTTATTCTCTAGACGAAGTACCGCTTTTGCCTTTGACGAGATTTTTTTTATTTTGTAATATTGATATAAGGCACATCTGTTATTATGTTACTTACAAATTTTTTCGCAAATTGTATTACGGATAGATTTTTTTTTTTATAAGTACTTTATTTGTAAGGATTTATATTCCTTAAATATTCGACTTCTCAGTTGAATTCTATATATATGTATATGTTCGTTAACTTCCCATTAAAGGAAGTTATTGTAATGGGTCCGATTTTCAATATATCATTACGTTTCATGGTTAGGACAAAGCATTCATTACAATTTGGAGAAGTATGTGTGTGTGTGTGTGTGTGTGGACGTACGTACGACCGAAGATATTTTTGTCATCGTCGATATCGAGCGAATACAAAATGATATTGACTTCATTGAGGTGTCTATCGAAGCGTGTTAAAGGCAATATGATCCGAAAAGAATTATATAACATTCGGTCGAGCCGTTTTGAGTCAAGCGATATTTTTCCAAAAATTTTCTGATTGCTATCGCGCAAACAAAAAATGATATTGTTTTCGTTGAGGTGCCGATCGAAGCGTATATTATGCTGGAAAGTTATTCGTGTGGACCTCAAGGGTCGCACGAGACTCTTCCCTCGGCTTGCTTATTTCTTTGTGTGTAAAAGTGATCTTTCTTTACTTACATGAGGTAAAAAAATAAACAATTTGGTAATGAACACTGTCTATACACAGTAATCCTATAAACACAGTATTTCTATAATTATCTCAGTCAATTGTTTGTTTTCACTTGTTTTATTATATGCTTCGTTATTATTTTTATTCGTTAATTACAATAATTTACAATGATGTTTTAATAATTTATTAACACGTATAAAATTGAATATATTCATTGGTTACAATATGGACGTGTTGTTTTTTTTTTGCTTTATTTTTTTTATTTTTTTTTAGTTATTTAATTGTATTTTTTTATTATTAATTGATTTATATTTTTATTTTCTTGATATTCATTTTAATTAGTTTGATGATTTTTTAAAGCATCATGATATTTTAAATATAACATATAGTGTGTCGCATTTAAGATGAAGACACCCTCATATTTTCGTTTCTTATAGAAATATCGATTTGAAATTTTGCACAGTCGTATAAGGTGATAGGTCCATTATTTAAGATACTTAATCAAAACCTGGACTTTTAACTTAGCCTTTTACAAATTGACAAATAGGTCAGATTCTTAATATTTTGCCTAGCGTCAGAAATGGTTAGAGATATCGAGAAAAATTACTCGAAAAAGTTGCTTAGAAAATTTTTTATATCCACATACCGATTTTCATGACAAAATTCGCATTTTTTATTTTTTCATTATTTGGGCCCACACTCATAATTATTACGTTTGTTGAAATATTTGAATTCATAACACTATTAAATTATCAATTTCAATCGTAGAGAGACAAAAAAAATTTTTTTTTTTCATCCCTTCTCTTAAAAGTGACTGACTAAAGTATACTAACTCTAGGGCAGTTCTAGATATAACAGAAACATGCAGTTTTTTGCATTCGACATGAAATCGCTTGAAACCTACAGGAAAAACCGAAAAACTTGTACTTTTTCATTGCAACCCCCTCCCACCCAAATGGGAAAAATCACCCCAAAATAACAATTTTCTGTTCAATACATCCTAGAAAGACAACTTTTTCTCCCATCGACTCAAAATAAAATCAAATTAACTGAATACGTCGAAAAATATCATTTAAAACATCGCAGCCGCTCAAAATAATGAAAAACAACCCCCGAAGTTGCCATTTTTAGTTTATACATGCTAGAAAGATGAGATTTTCACCAATCAACCCAAAAAATGTCACATTCACTGAACTCTTCGATAAATTTCATTATCAGCATCGTAAAATCGTCGTTATCCACCCGGAAAATCGTAAAAACAACCCCTAAAATTACGTTTTTCTTTTGTGTACATGCTCAAAAGATGGAATTTTCACTAATTGACTCGAAATAATTTCGCGTTAAAAGAATACTTCCTTAAATTTCCTTACCCACATGGCAACACCCCCTCCCCCAATCATAAAACCTCCCGAAATATAGAATTTTAAGTTCCATTCATGCAAGGTAGATAGGGTTTTCACCAATAGACACGAAATAAAGTGATATTAACAGAATGCTTTCAAAATTTTCATTCTCCACATCGAAACCACTGGAAATTCGAAAAAAAAAACTACCCCTAAAATTACGGCTGGTATACATGCTTGAAAGATGTAATTTTCACTAATTGATCCGAAATAAAGTGAAAATTACAGAATGCTTTCAAAATTTTCACCAAACGCATGGCATTCTATAACTTTTATTTGAACCTTTTTTTGATATTTTCAAAATATAACCCAAAAGTCGTATTTCGGAGTAGTTATTCATTATTTTCACCCCCTTCCCGGGGGTTGAGAACTTTTTTACTTTGTCCATCGTTTTCTATGCATTTTTCTGATAATTTCCATATAATTTCATCCGTATCAGAGAAAAACTCGATTTCAGACTCTTCTTTACTGGACTAATAGCATAAAAATGAAACCTCAACATTCTTCAATTTTCTTTTTAGAAATATAAGTTTTTTTCTATATTATTTCATCATATATTAATTTATATAAAAAGAAGAATTTTATGAAATTTTCAGGGCATATGTAGGGAATGAAAAGATAATAAAAAACAAGAGTCTAAAATTTAAATAGAATTCGAATAAACAATAAAATAAAGTGGTATTCATTTCAGTTTTCAAGTTACCACCCATTCTCTTTCCAACCCTGCTACCGGCTGAGAAGGAGCAGTCACTTATTTTATATCGTTAAATAGCTTTCAAACGTACGCGCGCTGTACGTGTTATTCAATATGTAAAGGAAATCCTAGAAAGATGAAATTTTGCATCAATATTTTTGTTCTTGTTGTTATTAATTCATCAACTGTACTTAAATGTATGAATCAAGAAACAAAAATAAAGATATTTTAGTTTAAAAGTTGTGGTTGCAGCTACCAGAAAAAAACGCATATTATGATCATTTTGTCACTGTTAGTCGTATAAAAAAGGCTTAAGAGAGGAGAAGTCGCTGTAGGTAGTACGTGCGCCAAGGCAAGTTTAGACTTGTGGTTTAAAACCTACATATTTTCAACTTTGATAATGAATTTTGTTATAACTTTAACCCAAAAATAAGAATAAAACTATTCGATACCTCCCTTGGTTTTCGAAATTTCGAAAGCTACATACATAGTTAAACAACATTTTCAATTTACGATATTTTGAAAATTACTCCAGATATCGCTTAAAAATGCGAAAGTAAGCATGTTTGTTTGTTACGCTTGCACGCTTAAACTAGCGAATGGTTTTTAATGAAGCTGTACAACAATATAGCTGATATATCAGAATAACACATGAACTATAATTTATAAGGATATATTTTTTAAAAATACAAAAATTTAGTTCAATTTGACATTTGAAATTACCATAAATTTCAGATTTCTGTAAAAATAGTCAATATAAAATATTTCAAGGCCATCTTCTCTGATATACTAAATGACTAATTACGACAATTATACATTTAAAAAATAATATATTTTACCTGTGTAAAACAATCCCCACCATTATTTAATTACCAACATCTACCTACTACAATGAAATACTTTTAATGCAACTACGAATTCTTCGAGTTATTGCTAGCCTAAAATCCAGAGATAGTTGTCGGAACACTTTCAAAAATTTAAAAATACTAACTGTATATGGCATTCTGATACTAAACGGAATACAATTTTACAAAGAAAATCCGCAATATTTCACTCGTAGAAATGAAGTTCACAAATATGACACCAGAAGTCAATGTAATCTACATCCAGAGTGCTCAGGAATTTCATCAGTACAGAATAGCACATACAATGTGATAATAAAATTATGTAACGCAACTCCAAAGTGTATTTTAGAAATGTCAGCTCCAAAAATTAAAAAGAAGTTAAAAATGGTTTTAATAAATGAAGCACCTTACAGCATCGCGGAGTATTTCGAAATCCAGTGGAAACAGTATATTAACTAAAAAATTTTAGGAATAATACAAAATATTTAAAATTTTCTATTAACCTTTTCCACAGCTGTGTAATTATAGTTTTATTGGATATAAATATTATTATTATTGTTATTATTATTATTTCAATTGTTATAGAAAATTGATAAGAGGGAGCAATCTTCTTCTATCAATCTTTACTTTTAAACCCAGCGAAGCGGGTGGGTACCACTCTAGTTTTGTAATATTTATTATAAACCAATTTTGTATAAATTAAATTAAATCCTTTGAGAATGAACGCAAATTCGAAAAATTTTATGATCAAATAAAAAAACTTGTAGTCATACACTAATAATAAAATTATTTTTTATTATTATAATTATTTATTATAATATAGTATATACTACCAAAAACCTAATATAAATTCAATTAATATAATATGAATCGTCAACTTTTTGTACATGTACATATAAGTCTGACAGAGATAAGAATATAAAGTAGCATGTCTATTCGCACGGGGCTGTCGCAATTTGGATTCAAATTGTAGAATGGATCAATTTCTACTAAAATGTTGATAATAATTTACGATTTTTTGTTTTACTCATCAAATATTAGATTTTATATCTTCGAATTCGTTATACAAATGATACGAGCACGATGAAACGAACTCGAAAGAAACGATTTGTTATACTAAATTTTGCACGCAATTACATGAAGGTCGTAGAAAAAATGATATATTGAAAGCACTATGCGTCACATAAAATATTCATAAATATAAAAAAATACATAATTTTTCAAAATACAAATTTTTTTTCTTATATAGTATGTATATTCGCTTAAAACATATAACACTAATAGTTAAGTATTCTCAAACTACATATATATTGACCTAAAATGTGTTGCAGCTGTCTGTTTACACAGATTCTTGTAAATAAATGATTTATTATTTGTTATGAGTAGATATTTTCAGAAAATGGTATATCCCAAGTGTAAATCAAGCTGAATTACAAAAGTGTTCTGATTTATGATTAAACATAGATTTCAAAACAGTATTTGTTTATTCTCTATATAGTTGGGTAAATCTACCGGATTTTGATCATCAATTCGAAAAATTTTGAGTAAAGGCTAATGTTTTTAATAGGTTTCTTTCTTTGTAAAAAAACAGAGAAAAGGAGTTATCCCTACATTGTTTCCTTTGGCGACGTTTTCTTGAATATCTCTGCTTCTGGTGATGGGATTTAGACCAATGAAAAAAAAAAGAATTGTTTTCAATTTTTTAATCGACCTTGCCTGCTATCGAACATAGCAAAATAACCTCAAAGTCTCAAGAAAACTACAGTAACTTCATAATTTCAAGTTTCTCTGATAACATATCGAAAAATGAAGAAATTGCCCCATACATAACTTCAATTTTGAGAAAAACGAATTTCTATGGTCTATTTTCGCCACCTCCTACAGTTCAGGCAAGTCATCAGCTTTTAACTTTTATTTTTAATTACAGGTTTTTTAATGTACTTTCGGATAATGCCAACGGACGACTTTTCAAACAAATCACACCAGTATCCATCGATTTACTCAATTGAAGTTGCTTTCAATTGAAAGATAATGCACGTATCTTTGCAATGCTTCAATGTCTGATGTTAGTGCCTTACTTGGGCTATCTGGTACTTTATATTTGCTTTAGGCGATATAAGATGCTTTATGTGCTTACACATTTCATTCTCAGCTGAAATAAAGAGCGAAGAAAACACACATCAGGTCTTATGCTTTGGCAAACGTCTTGCGGTACTTGGGACGTTTGCAATTTCAGAGGTCATTATCGCATCGGTATAAAGCAGAGCATTTTGAAATATATCATTTAGCTCTGCCTTACGAATGTTTGTTGATTCAGTTCATAGGGGTCTGAGTTTTTTCTACGCTCGCTTTAATGATGTCGGTGAGTAGCAGTGAATTTGCTATTTTGATAGTTAACACAGGTGGTGTTGGGGATTCTCCAAGTATCGATGGTATGAGTTGTGTTACCTAAACCACAGGCAGTGGTGAGATACTTTGGCATACCCTTCCCGATCAGTATTAGAACCCTCATTGTTCATTACTAGATCATCCTAGAATATCTCATCCTGTCTCTCAGCAACGACACGTATAGAACGACACCAGTAGCAACCAAATCTCTCTCATCCCTTCGGTTCATTTCTGTTTGCATGTCTCTTTTCTTTAAACAATGCTCCCTGATGGATCAAATCCGATTTTCTTCAGACATGATACTTGATCAAAACAGGTGTTTCGATCTTAAATGGGAGAGATGGGATGCTTTTCACTCCAGAGGATGGATATTCTATCCATATAACCATTCGTCAATTGAATGCTGAAGGCGACTTGTTTGTGTGCTCATCGAGTTTGTTAAAAAGTGACTAGAGATGGCTCTCCAACCTCAGCGTTTCGTCTAGTCCCTTGCACTAACTGGGCATCAGCAACCAAATTTGTCTAGGCGAAGAAGAATCGTCACCTTCAGAGTGACACTTACTTACACTACAACCCGCCCGAAGACTACAAAAACGTAATCTTAAATTTGACATTTTAGATTTCAACTCAGCTGTGAGTTAGCACGGACCATGACCTCGTTAGCGCCAAAATGATGGTTGCCGAATATGGCACGTGTCGTAGAGTTAGGGTGGGCTAGGCTAGTGTGAGGTTGGTTGGATTTCGCCTGTCCTTATTATTAATATTTTCATTCGTATTATAACTATTGACATGCCCTCCGATTTTCAACTATTCAGTCTATCAAGAAAGTTCTAAATTTTAAACATTTTTTAGACATGAAAAAGAGGTTAAAATGGTGGAATTATTAATAATAATAAAAGCAAAACTACATTTATAATATTTTTTTTAAACTTTATTTGAAATGTATAAATTTGTTACGGACTACTGAATATAATAATATATTGAAAGTTTAATGTCAAAAACATATAAAATACGTCTAGCGTAGAAAGAAAATTATCGATCGTATGCTAAATTTATAGTTTTGGTTTCCAATTTAAAAGTTTTGACACGTTGTAACACTAATAAACAAATATTTTACGGAAATGGAAACAAACCACCTTCAAGATTATTATATATTTAATTCATAACACTATAACAGTATATTGTCTTCAATGTAGTTACACAAAATAATTAACGAAATGCTATAATACAATACTATCTATTCGTTGTGTGCGTAGTCATGGTAGGGATAATAAAATCGATGCCAGCGCTTCCAGTGAAAATTTTTTGAGTTAAAGGGGGCTGTTATGACTAATTTGCAATTCTTTACATGTTAATGTAATAGAAATGTCAAATTATTCACTACTGTAAATGACTCACCGTGTACATTAGGTATGCGAATTTTAAGAATGAAATTTGAATAGTATTATTAGTACATAAGAGGAGATCTTAGTTGTAGTATACATCAATTTATAAATGTATTTAGTGTTTGATAATTGAATATTGTAATTCATTTCTATTCATTGTTTCGCAAATGAAACAATAGTAAAATTTATGCAAATTATGAAATAACAATGTTTACTATCCAATGATGATTTTATACCCTGTGTCTAATTGGTAAACAAATATAGAATATAATAAATAAAGTTGAAAAATTACTGAAAAATTCAAACTGCATTTTAAATACATATGAAAAAAAGTTCGAAAACTAAAACCCCGACAATTACAGAATCGCGTTCTTAAAAATATGGAAACAAGAAAATATTTTCATCTGAAATTGTTTTGATACGTAAAATCGTCATTACAGTAAAGGGAACCTCTTTTCGGTCCTGTAGAAAACTGTTTAATCTTAGGGGTCACGCGACTGTAATGACGATTTTACTTATCATAACAATTTCAGATGGAAATACTTTCTTGTTTCCATACTTTTAAGAGTGCGATTATGTAATTGTCGGGATTTTAGATTTAAAACTTTATTTTATTTAAACCATTTTGAGGTTATAATTCCGTGAGAAAGTAGTATATATATATTTGAAAAGTGATATCATAGCTGTTTGTCCTCTAGAAGGTGCCATTTTCAATTTAATGTGACAGTAAACAGCCTATAACCAGCGGACGATCAAGACGCTTCTAACGAAAATACATGCATTTTAAACTATTTTGCGGTTATAATTTCGTGATTTGGTATAACAATATATATATTTTTGAAAAGTGCTAATCAATCAATGCCCTTTAATTTGATACCAAACACGCTATAATTAAGTCGAAATTTGTTTTTCGTTCATATCTTTATATCCTCTAGAGGGCGCCATATTCAAATAATAATGATACGCCACATAGCCTATAACTAGCGGGGATTAAGACCCTTCTAACGATACCTCATTTGTCAAATTATGATAAGTAGTTTTGAAGGTAGGTCCGAACAGGTGAACATAAATATATATCGGTCAAACACATAACCCTCGCCATTGTATAGTCGGAGTAAAAAATCAAGAAAGGATCTAAAATGTAAGCAGAGATGAAATAAAGTGATTTGTTTCTAGACCTCTAGACCTGTCACCTCTGATCCATTTAGTTTAGCATTATTTAGAGAGGACAGTTTATCGAAATCGAAACTTGATTTTCGTTCATATCTTTATATCCTCTAGAGGGCGCCATATTCAATTGTTATGCCACATAACCAGCGGGCGATAAAGACGCTTCTAACGATACCTCATTTGCCAAATTGTGATAAGTAGTTTAGAAGCTAGGTCCGAACAGATGAACATGCATACATATCGGTCAAACACATAACCCTCACCATTGTATAGTCGGGATAAATATTAATAGACTCATTATTAACAGTTTTTTGATTTTCATTTTTCATGTTTCAAAGAACAAAAACCAAAAGCTATTACTTTATTATACACTCAATTTTTTTTAACTATAATGAGAGTTTTATTTACATACTAATAGCGATCCATTATAGAACAAATTTGGAGCTATTAGTAGCATAACTATTTAATTATTATTTACTTTCATTAGATTTCCGTTTAATTAACCAGTTTGTTGTTTGTTCCTGTTAATCGATGAAATAAAACTAAAAAAACAGTCTAACCCAGGAATCGACTCCTCATCAGTTGATTTTTATGAGAGCCGGTGGAAAATATCACGCTTATACATCGCAACATCGCAAACGGTGAGGTAAGATAAAAATGTCAAGAGTCAAAAAGTGTTGGAATGTTCCAAAAAATAATATCATGTCGTTTTCAAATCAAATTTTTATCCAAAACCACAAATTATTCATAATGTTAGGCTAGGCTAGGCTAATTATCCAAAATATAAAGTCATATTGTTTTCATATAAAATTTGTTTATCTGAACCAAAATATAAAAATATCTTTATTTTCGTCAATAATTAATTTTCAGCCAAAATCAGTACTTAATTTTTTTTGTAAACGCTTATATATCGAAAACGATGAAATTTGGTGAAAATTGGCCAGAACCACAAAATAATCTCAAAATAATCTTTATTTTCGTCAGTTACGGTTTTGCGACTTGTTTTTCCAATGCTTATATTTCGAAAATGGTGAGGTAAGGTAAAAAAATGCGAAGGATAAAAAAATGCTGAGAATTGTGCAAAATATAAAATCCAATGGTTTTTAAAATTTAAACAAAAAGAATGTGGTGTCCGGGGTAGAAGGGTACTTCTGCCCCACCGTATAATAGCAATATTACCCCAAATATTGGGCAAAGCACTCCTCCAATGACAACCATTCTTGTCTGTCAAACGCTCTTCTTTACCTAGTAACTCTTGTTCTGTTAGAACTATAGGGTTTCTATATCGTGCTCCGTATAATCCAACGATTATCTCTGAGTCTCGCCACGTGTCCTGCCCATTTCCTTTTGAGTTTGTTTATAAAGACTATTACATGTTTGACTTTAGTTTCGGTTCGAATATCAGAGCACTTTATTTTTTGTATTTTTGTATGCTAAGCATACAAAGTTCCTGTCCCACCATATAGGCGTTAATCGAAAAAGTTGGCGTAGGTATGCTTTTGTTGAGCATACTCAAACATTTTCCATCAGCTCCCATAAAAATCTACTGACGAGGAGTCGATTCCTGGGTCAAATGCTTCCTTTCCTAGTATATAGCGCAGGTTTATTTGATTTCAATAGATGGGTTGGTTAGTGTGCAATGGATAGTAATGATTTTAGTTAATATTGCAGGTTCGGTGGTGGTAATTCGACTCATGGCTTCTGTCACTTACATTCTTGTGTTTAACACAATTATTTCTGCTGAAAGTCTTAATTATTAGGTACTTCAACGCTGTGATGAAAAAATTACGACAAAGAAGTTATATGAAGGAGTTGTATGAAGGAGACAAACAAAAATTCTAAAAAAATTTCAAAACAAAAATGTTTTCAAATTATTTAGCGTGTTTCGAAAAGGTTTTGGGCAACGCTATAAAATGGAAAGTAGGATCACATCACAGAGTAATCCTATTTAGTCAACTTTACCTTAATTTGGAAATGCCTAAAAAAAACTAAAATTAAAAACTGTTTACTTGTAAATACATTAAAAGCAGGGCAGGAGATTTTGCAAAAATTAAAAATTTATTATGGCTCCACGCTTTAGTCGGACTAAAAAATCATATCAAGATAATGGTTAATATTAGTTCATTTGAGTAGAATCTGAAGGGTTTTTACAAGTTTAACCCGGCATATTTCTTTAAGATGAAATATAAATTCAAAGTAAAGAATTGTTCATCAAAGAATGAAATTTGCGATTGTAATCATTTGTAAGTTTCAACATTAAAATAAAGTTTCAAATAAGAAAAATTAATATTCAATCACCTCAGAAAATCTTACTTATATATTATAAGTAAAAGATGCTTATATTATACCACATTCTTTTTCTGACTCATTCTTTTTTATACCACATTCTGAGTTTCTGGAGCGATTTTGCTAAATAAGATGTCGTTAATCTTGGAATAACGTGCCCTCAAAAGTAACAAAAGCCGTTTATTGGCCTAAAACTTTTAAAATTTGTTTCAGATAAAAGTTGAAATAAATTTATTTAATAATTTCCCATACTGGGAAGCAAAAAAAAAATCGTTCAAAAGTTACTGAACCGTAATTCAATGTTTACTTAATCATATACATTAAAATTTGTGAGACATTTAATCTGAATCATTAATTGCGGCAAAAAACAAAAAACAATGTATAAGTAAATTCTAGAAATAGAAATGGCACGGTACTGACATTAAGATTATATATTGTAAATATTATCTGAATAGCAAGTTATATTACTCAAAAAATCGATCAAATATGTTCGTTTATATCTAATGTCATTAATAGGTTGTTAATTAATTACTGTACGTGAAAAGAAAATGCGTGTAAAAAATAGTTCAATTGTTTTATCGAAAAAGTGAAACTTTTATATAAGTTTTTCGTTTATTACTATATAATTTGTGTCTATTTGAAAAAAATTAGCTAAGATTGCTTGAAAGTAAATGGAGAGACAGATGATAATTATAACTACGTTAACAGCTTGTTTTTTTTTTTTATGAATGAAATTTGCTTATCCATTTTCATTCATATTCAAAAAAAACGACGGGTTGCACTCTGGAAGTGTCGGCAGAAGTGAAAACTTGAATATTAACGTTGTGCATTTTTGATATTTTGGAATGGTTAGGGAATAATTTTGCACGAATTGCTTTAATTATCAGTATAAAAGTACTCTCATTTATGTGGTAGAATACAATATTTATTTATTGGGCTATCGTTCACAAACATGACATTTTAACATTCATTAACATTACATTAAAAAGTTTATCTCTTAGAAAAATACAATATTTATTTATTGCGCTATCGTACACAAACATGACAATTTCATGAATGAACATTTTTTACCCATTACAAAAAAAAGTGTATAACGCCGCGGAAGAAGCCTTCACTTAAAAAAAAATCCAAAACCAAAAAAAAATTTATTTTTAATTAAAAGGCAACATCACACAGTGTTCCCAAGCGGTCACCCATCCAAGTACTGACTGTACCCAATGTTGCTTAACTTCAGTGATCGGACGAGAGCCGGTGTACTGACTGTGACATAGTCTGACGCTTTTTCGATCAGGCCACGTGTCCTGACGCGAGTTTAACATTTTTTACCCATTACAAAAAAAGTGTACAACGCCGCTAAAGAAGTTTTCACTTCAAAAACAAGCCGTAGACGTAATTATCAAAAGTAAATTTAAAACAGAAACAATCTGTATAATTTTTAACGGTTATATAACGTTATATGAAGGATTACACAAAAATCCTTTTTGCATTATTTAATGAAACACAATAGTTATGAAAATTCTATGTACCTATTATTATTGAAATTTTCACAATGTTCACTAACATGCTAAGTATCGTTAATACTTACACTATTTCACAAAATATTGATAGGTAGGTAGCTGTATTATGAAGTTTGTCTATACGTATTTATTATATTTATATTTACTTTGATTGAAATATAATCATTTGAAAATATTTACATATAGTTAGTACAGTAAAAGATATTACAAAAGTCGGTTAATAAAGTAAAATGAAAGAAACTGCTCGTATTTTGCTAAAACTTCATGGAATGTATTTCTTGGGTGTCAAATTGGGATGTATGAGCATGACAACAATGTTTGATTTAAAGGCTCAAAATTTGATTGTAGGTAGTCTTTTACTCAAAGAATATGTGGTTAAAATTTCAGCTTAGGTATCCGTGCAAATTTTTAAGAAAAAGTCATTAAAAATCGATATAAAATACATTGGCTCTTATGGAGGAATCTCAAAAAACGACATATTTTGGAAGTTTTTGATAATTTTCATTTGGAATGAATGAAAACAAATTTAAAAAAAACTTTTTAATAGGAAGTAAACATATTAGCAATGAATTAGAAAATAAAAAAACTAAGTGTCACCGTCCATATAAGGGATGTAAGAGCAGGGTAGATTAAGGGTTGAAATTATTTTTATCTTATTTTCAACTTTGATGATGAATTTTGTTATAACTTCATGAATGTAGACGAAAAATGAGAATAAAATTTTTCGATATGTGTCTTGGTTTTCGAAATATCGAAAGCTAAATAATTAAACAAAATTTTCAATTTTCGATATTTTGAAAATTAAGCCAAATATCGAAAAAATTTATTCATACTTTTCGTCTTATATCGTCAAGTAATAATATAAATTTATCATCAAAATTGAAAATATCTATTTTTAAATTTGTGCCCCCACTACCATGCTCATACATCCTTAATAAACAAGAAATTTTTAATTCAATAAAACGATCAATGTTAAAAATTAGTAATTGCAGCTTGTATTTTGTAAATTTTAAGTGTTTGTCAATGTTAATCGTATACGTAATTCAAGAGTCCTATTTATTAATTTTGTACGTCAACTTTAAGGAGATATGCAAAGATTGAATAATACTAGCGATTTCAATAAAACTTTATTAATACATTTTTTTATTAACAAAGTTTCCAAAAATCACAAAGAATTCCTAGGTCATCTTTATTATTTTATCGTTCAAAGTTGGCTGAAAAAATGATGAATCGTATAGGTTATCCTTTTCAATTGGATATTTCTATATCAAAAAATCTAGATAGTGTGATAAAAACCTATCTAAAATATTTAGTTCATCTTGCAGTTTACAATAATACCATAAAAATATAAGGTTGCCGATGATTTAAAAACATCCATAATTTGATGAACAGAAACGATTGTAGTTAGAGTATTGATGATTGAAGAGCGATATCAATATTTTCAAATTTATAAGTAGCACTTGCACACAATATATTATATATTTTTGTAGGTGCGTGGTATTGTAAAGCCAAAAATAACTGATTACTTGACTACAAAGCATGTATTTGGTTTAAATGTATGTACCGTGCAATAAACCAAAATTGCGACACTTACTCATGCGTTACTAAACGTTTTAGCAAAATGCGAGCGGTTTCTTTCATTTTCCTTTTTTTGTAACATCTTTAACTGTATTAATATTACTAGTTATAATTTGAGCTTTATTAATGTTTATGAGTTGGGTAAACTTTTTAAAAGGTTGCTAAAAACAAATTGCATTTCTTAGACTTATTGAACTCTTATTGACACATAGTATAAAGTTTGGATGCCCTTAAATCAGTTAATAAAAAATATTGGTCCAATAAAATCATAATTTTGAGAGATACGCCAGTCAAATTCTACATTAAAATCGCAAAAAATGATGTAAGTAAAGCTGTTTTTTTGGTATGTCATTTGAACCCCTTTGTGAAGTGTAAAATTACGTTTTGCCAGCAAAAAATAGTTGTGCTACCTGCGCAATCGGTGAAAAACTGCAAACTTATTTTCAGTTTTTGTTTTTCAATTAAATAACTATGAGCTTTTGACCACTATCATTTTAAAAGTTTATTAAATTTAAAATCATTGAAGGCAATCCACAGCTCCGCATGTCTAATAGTTTTTGAGATATGATGCTTGAAAAATTTACATGGTTTTCAGAAATGTTAAAATTATGAGTTTTGCTTATGTTAAACAGTTAAAGATAGAACAAAAGTTTAAACTTAAAAAATGTTCCTAATAAATAAAAACTTAAATTTAAAAAATCAAAAAACCCAACTGAGTAAAAAGTGAACCAAATTGCAATCAAAAATGAACTTAAATTAAAGACTGAAAAGATTGACGTCGAAATCATCGAAATTGACCCACGCGTTTGGTCTCTTGTGTGCCACATAGAAACACACATACATTTTTTTTCCTAATACGGCGTCTGTCGGTCGCCATATTGTGATTTCCATTACTATCATATCTTTGGTAGCACTCGCAAGGTTAAGACAAATCGATTGACGTCAAAATAGTCAAAAATGGCCCAAGCGTTTGGTCTCTTGTGTGCCACATAGAAATACACATACATTCTTTTCCCAATATGGCGTCTGTTGGTTGCCATATGGAATTTTCATGAGTGCAATATCTTCAGTAGCACTCGCAAGGTTAACGCAAATCGATTAACATTAGAATCATACATAATTTTTTCGCAATATCACGTCTGTTGGTTGCCATATTTAGTTTTCATTACTGCCATATAAACAAATTTTTTAGAAAATACTTTTTTAGAAAAATTTCCGAAAATTATTACTAATGGCTACCGGGAGGCGATGTAAACCTGCTTTGGTATGTTATTTGAACGGTGAAACATATTTTCACGGATTACGCAGGTAGCACAACTTTTTTTGCTTGCAAAACGTAGGGTCCCAAATAACATACCGTCCGGTATAGAGTTGGTGTCGAGAAAAATTGCTGCTTCCTTTTCAACGTCCGGGTTTTTTTCAATCATGGACATTATTTGCTTCTTCCCTGAGCCAAAGTAGCTCCTTTCGAAGATTTCGAATCACAGCCATTGAAGAAATGGATGAAGAGATTAAGCTCTGGTTTCAATGAGGATCTTGAAGAGGCGATGCTGGAAAACATGGCATCTGATGCTTTGCCGCTTTCACAAATGTTGTAAAAAATGTCCTCATCATCACTACATTACATTATAAGTAGAGGCAACCGTTACAGCTGTAGTGATGATGATTCTATCAGGTTTATGAAACGAATCTTGTACTTGTAATTTGACAATAATTTCGGTTGAGGAACTTGCCATGGTTTACTCATCAAAGATTATCTCTGGCGATAAGTACGACTTAGCTCTTCGAAGATGCTCAGAGCTCTTTGTATTTTTCTGTACAGCATTTGTGGGGTAACAATCAAAAACTACTGCCACGCTTGAATTTTAGTGTGAATTAATATACTGCATGTATCTGTCAGCTATCCACTTCTACAAATTTTGTTGACCCTTTCTTTTCATTTAAGTTTGTAGGTGCACTACTTCAAATTTCCATAATTACTTGCTGTCAAATGCATGTAAAAAACTCAATTTGATTATATTCTTAGGCGTCTAATGGATTTGATGAATTAGAAAAATGCTATAAAATTCAAGGCAACTTGCTATATGAAATTTCTAAGTCAATTCGAGTGAGCTTTTGACGTACGCCTTTCATCCTAATAATTTTTGCTTAAAGCAGTTTTTTTTTTTATTTCTTTTTTTTTTTTATTTCGACTGTTAATAAAATGTTAGTTAATTTTATTAAAACGTTTTATACATAGTATTATAAACAAATACACATTTGGGTTTTATTTTCGACCATTATATCTTAAGCCTTGTAAATCTATCATACTGTAAACAAACTATATCTTTATGTATAGGATAATACATTTAGACGAATATATTTAGAGATAGAATAAACATACGACTTTAATTGGCATTTTAATTAAGTTGAATCTTGTTCAATTTCTTATAGTCCCGGTGCCCATTGCACCTGCGAAATTGATGTGTTGTTTAATTATATGCTTAGATTAACAAGTTTTTTTTATGTACGAAAATTATTTTCTTTCACGCGACTCGAAAAGTTCGGCCCTCGCATGCATCAATTTGAGGAATATTCATTTTTTTATTCTATTAGAAGGATATTTAAATGAAAAATCCTAAATCTCGTTTTGCCCGGTACTGCATAAATAGAATGTCCGCTGTCGGGCAAAACCACAGAAAATAGTAATTCTCAAGTTCGCACGTACAAATTGATGTTAATGCCTTGCCCTGACCATGAAACGTAAAGATGTGTTAAAAATTTCGATTTCGAAAATCGGACCCATTACAAAAGGTTCTTATACGGAGAAGTTAAAAAAATATATCCGTTAAATTAAACGCTAGGGAAACAATCAGAAATTTTTCTTGCCACATGTAAGAATTTCCAGTTATGTGGCTCTTGTGAAGTGGTGTATTTATTAACGAACAATGTATGTTGATAAGCACCTGTACTATTACACGACTATACAGTGTGTTCATTTTAAAATTATCCACCCTTAATTTCTCTTGACCTGATGTGCTTATTGTTTTGATTGAAACATCGATTTAGATATCAAGTGAGAAGTTTAAAAATGGTACAAAGAGAATTTCATCCCTGCATCCTCAGCCACTTCAACTTTCCAATAGCACCCCCTACCTTGTGATACAACATTTGAAAGGGTCTAAAATTATGTCTTTAACCATGATTAAAAAAATGAAATCAATCGATTGGTTCTTAAGATATACTACACTGAAGTTGGAAGGTATGAATTCCATCTTCTGTGTTGTCTATCTTAAGAACCAATCGATCGATTTTATTTTTATTTTGGTCATGCTTTAAAAGAGAATTGAATGCCCTTTTAAACTAGGTACCTCAAGGCAGGAGGCGCCATTTGAAATTTCAAAGTTCGGGTGGGTAGAGATGAAGGTATGAATCCCAAAATTTTCTAGGTACTATTTTTGAAGTTCTCCCTCGATATCGAAATCGATGTGTTTTCACTCAAAACAATAAGCATATCAGATAAAAAGTTATTAAGGATGGATAATTTTGAAATGAACACACTATATATAAATATGTGTAAGATATATTCAAATATAATTTATATGTCTTCTCGTAGAAATGCATTTAAATCAAACAGAATGTCGTATCATGCTTTCCAGGTACATATTTCATCAGTTGAAATATAATTTAAAATGGTATAAAATCAATGAAATTTATAAGAAAATCGGTTTTGTTTCATTTTCCACTTTTTCCACCTATTTTCTTCATGGCATATAGTATTTTATTCATCAGAATTATTTTATATGCATCCATAATTTCTTTTTACCTCTACGTGTAGGATTTGGGTACATTATAGCCATTTTGTGTTCATTGTACATATTTTGTTGGACATCAACATTCTTTTTTCGGCTTAGTAATATTTGTTTTAACATTAACATTAAAATATAGACTCATTCATACCTTTAAAATGAGTACCTTAAAGTTCAAAAATATTATATATTGGCCTAGGCACGTTTCTAACCAAGTGCCACTACAATTTGAACATTATCTCTGGTTCTATGGGTCGTATCAAGACGAATAAATAAGAAATATTTGTTATTTCATGTAGAATAAAATGGTACACATTTGCTTACAAAAATTTTCAATAGTTTTGAAACTATAACCGTATAGACAATTAATTTGTTTATAACAATTTTCCCCCAACTCTGGTCGATGAGCAAGTTGAAAATTTGCATTCAGCGAGTCCAATTACGTCGAAATACACTCCTTGTTCAGTAGGACCTGTAAAAGCATACGAAACCCACTCAGCGTCTGCACTATGTCTACATGCGGAGACCATGATGAAACTGTGGTATGGGACGGCGAGAGAAGGTTTTCTTTCTACTTGCGCATAGGTGTCTAGATAATGCAAATTTATCCTAATATCAAAAAAAAATTATTCAACATGCATGCCGGAGATATGCGTGAAAATAATTCTAAAAATATAATCGCATAAAGGAATACATAAAATATCCATTCTTAAGGAGTCCTCAATAACAGCACCGATTTTGATGATTTTTTTTCAAAAATGTTTCCATTTATATATTGTTAAAATCAGAAACCTTTCAGAGGGGGGAAATTTTCAGGAGAGAGAAAGGGGAATTTCACAGCTAGTATATCAACTCCCCGCCTAAATCACTAATGATAGAAGTTTGCAATTTCGAGAGGATATTGATTTGTACTATAGGTGTCATTTAAACTTAAATAGATGTTTAGGAACATAGGGAAAGACAACAAGAGGTAAAATATATTTCAAATTACAACATTCATCGAATATTACCCCGAAATAATACAGTAATACACAAAACAATATAATCAATACATTGAGGTTGTGTCGCATTATATTTCATAAGTGTATAATATTATTATGCAATGAGTTTTTCTAACACATAGCTCCAGGACATGATTGCATAGTCATAGATCATAAATAGATGTGATATCATTGTGAATTATTTGTCTAAAATGATATTTGTTCAAATAAATAGGATTCAAGAGTTTTTTTTAAGTATTCTTCAATGATTCCTTCGAAGTTTTAAGCGTTTGAAAAAAATGTTATAAATAAGTGTTATTATTCGAGAAGCAGCGGTTTCATGATCTTGGAAATTTAGAATGAAGCTTAGAGTTAGTGTCTAATTTCATACCATCTAATAATACTAAGGGAGTGAAAGGGGTTGAATTAGATTTCTCAAACTGAATTTTCATATCCCAAATGTTTAACATAAAACATCGTGATTTCACTGAACTTTTTCGCTTTTTGAATAAAAAAAAATACTTATCACGTATCACTTTATCACTTAAGCAATTACCTCAGATGTTGGCACGTTTAAAATCGTTTGACACTCAGTCTATATAACTCTAACGTCAATGATAAAAATATTGCATATTTGAATGTATATCCTCGTATCCTCGTATTTTTCACAAATAATTTTAATAAAATATAGAGTTCCTAATAACTATTAAATATTCTTTATATATAAAAGCATATTTCGTCCGATGCCCATTGTTCTTCCTTGTGGTCGAAACTTAGGTCAGTTTAATTAGAGAAAACCTCGAAATGAGAGATAATAAACTGGATTTTCGTAAACAGCTGCATTTTAGCGTTTTAAAAGTGGTCTCAAAAATCTCATGAGAACTCGTGCCTGAGTCGTAAGTTATTAAATTAAATTATTGAAGCCTTCCAATTTTTCCCTTCCGAGGTTTCAAGCAATTCCGCGTCGAAGGCCGAAAACCGTATCTTTCTCTCATATATGGAAGCCCTTAGAATTTGTACAGATCAGTCAGTGAGTCAGTGATTTAGTTATGGCGCTTATCTCAAAAACGGTTGAGCACACGAAAAAATGTTTCAATTAAAATTTGTCACAAGTTTTATGCTCTACAATTTTTAAAACAAATGTTAACATCATGGGAGCAATAGAAGTTTGACCTTGAATAACTTACGACACAAAACCGAGATAGATTTGAGATTTTTGAGACAATTTTTAGAACGCCAAAATGACGCCATATTCAGCTTATACTAAAAGTAATTAATCTAACTATATAAACGTCCATGGATCTGTTTTTTTACATTTTCTAATGCCTATAAATCCTCCTTCCAGCCGCTAAATTGAAAAACTTTATATGACCTTTTTTCTTAAAACCATCGAAGCTACAAAATTCAGTAGATCTCGACGACGCTCGAGTTACTACACGTATAGCATCGTGAGCTCTCCTACTATTGTGTTTATGTAATTCATTTAAAACGATGTAGATTTTAATGCGGTTTTCTGCATTCGATTCGTTAGAGCGTCAGGATTTTTTGTGACCTAATCTGATTTATAAGAAATTAAAAATATGTAATAAGTTAATAATAATGCACTTTATAATTGCATTTTACATTGACCGTAAATAGTAAATTCACAATTCGGTCAATAGTGATGAAAATGATTTCAAACTTGTTACACGGGGGTTTTTTGGGGTCGCTGAGCACGACTACCGTGACAGAATTGGTCTCAGAGGTACCTGGTGCACAGCAAGAACGGTATCCACGTCGCCTCATGGATTTTTGTAAAAATTCGTCATATAATCAATCCCAACTCGTTAGCCGGAGGTTTTTGGGGCCGCATTCAAATCCGACTTACTGCTCAATTTTTTCGAACTTTATTCCTTCGTTTCTTCGTATGGAAAATATCTATATTTTAAAGTATAAAAGTTTACTATATAATAATTAATCCATGTCGATGATGATTTTTCAACAGATTTCATCTAGTTAAATTTATAAAGGTTTGTAGACTATAATAAAATATTGTTGGCAAGTATTCTTCGATTTGTCCTGTTTATATGATTTAGAGCAACTGATGTTTATTACAACCAAACCATTTGAGCCACATATACATGATGTAAGTATATTAAATCTTACCACTCTTGTGTGTATAATGGGGTCACTTTTAAAATTCAAATCTGATATAACCAATATCAGCGCGCATGGTTTCCCAACGACTGGCCAATATTAATCTGTTTTTTTTTTTTGTTTTTTTTTACAAAATACAAAAAATGGATGATTTTCTAGCCCAATTTCTAATTTCCCAGTTACAAAATGATAATGATTACAAAAAATCGAATTTCTACGATATTATAGTTTGGCTAAATTTTTATTGAGGTAGTATTTTTCAGTTTTGCTGGTAAATGTTTTCAGTTTAAATCATGATTTACAAACTACAATCAACTACAGTGCAAAAGCTTTGCTTTGGAACTTCGGGCTAAGAACTACGTTCTTACGGAGCTGGTCATACACAAATTTATTTGGACACTTTCACAATTCTTACCACAAAAACTATGCACTAGGATACCTCAATTTGTCAAATAATGGTAAGTAGTTTAGAAGCTCGACGGGAACAGACGATAATTAATAAATTCAATTAATTCATTTTAATGTGAAGCTACAAGTATATAACTAACAGACGGAAATACATACACTTAAAACTATTTTCAGGCTATAATGCGTGATTAGGTATAACAATATATTTATTGATAGCAAACACACTATCTTTAAATCGAAATTTGTTTTTCGATCATAAATTTATGTCTTGTAGGGGACGCCATATTCAATTTAATTTTGACACCACCTAGCCTATAGCCATCGGACAATCAAAATGCTTCTAACGATATCTCATTTGTAAAATTATGGTCAGTAGTTTAGAGGGTAGATGGGAACAGATGAACATACATACATATGTACCAAACACATAACCCTCGCCATTGTATAGTCGGGGTAAAAAATGCATTAATTTTTTCTTTTAAGATATTTAGTTTAATTGTACTATAACTAAATTGCAATGCATTCGCGTTGAAGTCTTTGAAGTAGAAAGCAAAGATATAACGTAACATACACAAAAATACAGCCGAATTGATAGCCTTCTAATTGAATTTTTCGTCGAATATAAAAAGAAAATTTTCATAAATAAATCAACATCCAATCTTAATGAAAAGTTATATATGGCCACTCTAATTTAAGAATTTTTTTTTTTGGTCAAATACAAGCTTTTTTTTTTTTTTGTATAGAAAAAGAAATTGAACTACAAAAAAAAAGTTGTTTTTCAGTCGTTCAATTTATAAAGAAAAAAAAAAAACGTTGAATATGTGATAACTATTAACAATAGAAAATTTTCTTGAACAAAATACAATACAAATACCAAATTGGCGTCAATATGTCTAGGTACCACGCCTACCCTAGACTCAAACTAACCATCAAACAGCTATCAATATAGAAGAAAATAATAGTAATTTCCTATGTTTTTTTTAACACATTATTTTTCAATAATAATTTCTGTATACTTTTTTCTTTTTGTTAAAAATATGCAACAAAATAGGTGTTTTTTTTCAAAAAAACTATTACTTACATACAATTTACTTTTAAATTATATACTTTGATGATGTTTATTAGTGTTTTGATGTTTAAGAGTAGGAAAAGTGGTATTAAATGTGTAATAATGAATTCAGAAAAAATTATAGGATAGAACATTGTTGGCCAAATTATTTCTTTCTACGATCCATTTATTTTGTATAAAATTTTATTGCAATTCATGAATAAACAGTAGATATTTTTTAATTTTCAACGTAGTGCCTACATAAAATTTTCCCGCTTTTTACAATAGACATTCCACTGATCTAGATTCATTGTAAATAAGCGTATGTTAGAAAGGAATTGTATACTTTAAAAGCTTAGAAAAAGCTTTCAAAGTTTTGACCAAATTGTGAGATGAGAAGAGTTTCATTATATACTACAAATTTCGAAAATCTCTCAATAAATTCATTATTATTATGTATATATGAAATATACATAGTATATATTAAGTTTAGTCCCAAGTTTGTAACGCTTAAAAATAATGATGCTAGGAAAAAAATTTTGTCATAGGTGTTCATAAAATCACCTAATTAGTCCATTTCCGCTTGTCCGTCCATCGGTCCGTCCGTCTGTGGACACTGTGTAGTGCATGAAATATGCATGAAGGAAGTGCACTCAGCGTCCAAAAATAATTGAGGAGCTGATAAATGAAATTATCAGCGGAAAGGGTGGTAAAACAAATGTAGAATCACAATGGGCCCTATAGTTTAAATGTGTCTCTCGTAGACAGTCAATATAACCTTACCTTACCTAACCTAACCATATGAGTAGTAAGAACTTGAACTACCCTGTATTTTATAATAAAAAAAAAGTTTGGAAAAACAGATGGGTTTGTGTTTTAGAGATTTTTTCAAACCGCAGCCTTCTCTGCCAATACCTGTACATTTAAACTTTTCCTTGTTTCATTTTTTCCACAATTACTTCATTTTCATACAGAAAGTCTGTACAAAAAGTTAATTTTGTTCAATTTCGACGTTGTACATATGTCGAATAGTTTGGTTACAAATAACATTTTTTCTTAGGGGTGTCATTATATTTCCCCTACTGTACTGTCTGTAGTTGCTACATTATCAATTTGCATCCTTTTTGCTAAACTAACGGAGTTATTTTTCCTCATCAAGTTTATTTTGGTGATCATTAGACTCCAAATGAACTATTTGAACCAAATGAGAGTCATAATAGCAACGAAAGCGTAGCATTATTTTAGTATAATAATACTTTAAAAGTTGTGGATGAAAAGCTGGCAAATAAAGGGATCAATAACGGGATTTCATGGTACTTTAAAAAATATCGTAGAACATAAAATTTTGCTTCGATACAAAGAATAAAATTTCGTGAATTATTATTATTACAATATAGGTCCTTTTTGATAAAATTTTGATATGAATTATTAAGGACGAAATCGGAAACAACAATCGAAAAAAACTAGGTCCGAAAAAAATCAAATTTCATGAAATAATTTTGGAGATATCACTTTTCTGCATCTATTAGGTGCACCAAATTAGCAACAAGTAACATACACAATAAGAGTAATAGTGTAGTAAATAAGCCGGAAAATACCATCAAATGTGGAAAAGTGGTGGAACAGCTCCGATTTTAAAAATTTTTTGTGTACGTGTTCCTTAGACCTATAGGAACATTCAGCCGCACTAACCTTGGCATAACAGAAAAAAATGAGGTAATTAGGGTAGTTTTCTCCTCCCCAGAGCATTCCAAATAGTAACAGAGAAAACAAATCAATATTTCTACTCGAAAATCGTCTCTCGAGGGTTTTTGAGGTCGCTGATCATGAATTCAAGGTTAAAAAGCAACTCAATACAGTTGCAATCCCACTAAAACTACCCCTAGAAGTGATAAACAATAACTTTACTATATTCAAAATTTTGCTTCAGAAATCGTCTCTTGTGGAGCTTTAAGGTTCGCTGTTCATTAATTTAAGGTCAAAAAGCAATTGAGAATGGTTTCAACCCCATTTAAACTACCCCTAGAAGTGTCAATGATTTAAAAAATTGAAAATTCTGAATTTCACCTCAGAAATTGTCTCTCTGTGGTTCTTGAAACCTATTAGTGCTAGGTTAAATTTGAAAAGTATGGCCCAAATATAGTAGAATTACATACTTGGTTTATCAAAAAGGGGTAAAATTGCGATGTAATAGAGCTAAATTAAATATTTTAAATTTTGATGACGTCATCAAGTTCAAAAAATCGATTTTTTTTTAATAACACAGGCAATTTTGATCCGATCTTATTGAAATTTTTTTTGAAACCCACTAATTTTGGGTCATTCTTTTCAGCTGTGATGTCAGTTGTACGCTAGTTATCACTTATGTGCTTAATTCCGGAACCAGACCCCCACATTCTTGAAATCTAATAGAGCTAGGTTAATTTTGATCATAAATTTGAAAAATATGGCCCAAATTTAGTAGAATTACATACTTGGTTTATCAAAATTCTATAAAATTTGGGTGTGATAGAGCAAAATTAAATATTTTGAATTTTGATGACGTCATCAAGTTCAAAAATTCGATTTTTTTAATAACACAGACAATTTTGATCCGATCTTATTGGAATTTTTTTTGAAACCCACTAATTTTGGGTCATTCTTTTCAGCTATGATGTCAGTTTTTCGCTAGTTATCACTTATGTGCTTAATTCCGGGACCAGGCCTCCACATTCTTGAAACCTTATAGAGTTAGGTTAATTTTTATCATAAATTTGAAAAATATGGCCCAAATTTAGTAGAATTACATACTTGGTTTATCAAAATTGGATAAAATTTGGATGTGATAGAGCAAAATTAAATATTTTGAATTTTGATGACGTCATCAAGTTCAAAAATTCGATTTTTTTACATAAAACAGGCAATTTTGATCCGATCTTATTGGAATTTTTTTTGAAACCCACTAATTTTGGGTCATTCTTTTCAGCTGTGATGTCAGTTTTTCGCTAGTTATCACTGATGTGCTTAATTCCGAAGCCAGACCTCCACATTCATGAAACCCATTAGTGCTAGGTTAATTTTGATCATAAATTTGAAAAATATGGCCCAAATTTAGTAGAATTACATACTTGGTTTATCAAAATTGGATAAAATTTGGGTGTGATAGAGCAAAATTAAATATTTTGAATTTTGATGACGTCATCAAGTTCAAAAATTCGATTTTTTTAATAACACAGGCAATTTTGATCCGATCTTATTGGAATTTATTTTGAAACCCACTAATTTTGGGTCATTCTTTTCAGCTGTGATGTCAGTATTTCGCTAGTTATCACTTATGTGCTTAATTCCGGGACCAGGCCTCCACATTCTTGAAACCTAATAGAGTTAGGTTAATTTTGATCATAAATTTGAAAAATATGGCCCAAATTTAGTAGAATTACATACTTGGTTTATCAAAATTGGATAAAATTTGGATGTGATAGAGCGAAATTAAATTATTTTGGATTTTGATGACGTCATCAAGTTCAAAAATTCGATTTTTTTAAATAACACAGGCAATTTTAATCCGATCTTATTGGAATTTTTTTTGAAACCCACTTATTTTGGGTCCTTCTTTTCAGCTGTGATGTCAGTTTTTCGCTAGTTATCACTTATGTGCTTAATTCCGAAACCAGACCTCCACATTCTTGAAATCTAATAGAGCTAGGTTATTTTTGAGCAAAATTAAATATTTTAAATTTTGATGATGTCATCAAGTTCAAAAATTCGATTTTTTTAATAACACAGGCAATTTTGATCCGATCTTATTGGAAGTTTTTTTGAAACCCACTAAGTTTGGGTCATTCTTTTCAGCTGTGATGTCAGTTTTTCGCTAGTTATCACTTATGTGCTTAATTCCGAAACCAGACCTCCACATTCTTGAAACCTAATAGAGCTAGGTTATTTTGGAGCAAAATTAAATATTTTAAATTTTGATGATGTCATCAAGTTCAAAAATTCGATTTTTTTAATAACACAGGCAATTTTGATCCGATCTTATTGGAAGTTTTTTTGAAACCCACTAAGTTTGGGTCATTCTTTGCAGCTGTGATGTCAGTTTTTCGATAGTTATCACTTATGTGCTTAATTCCGGGACAAGGCCTCCACATTCTTGAAACCTAATAGAGTAAGGTTAATTTTGATTATAAATTTGAAAAGTATGGCCCAAATTTAGTAGGATTACATACTTGGTTTATCCAAATTGGTGAAAATTGCGATGTAATAGAGCTAAATTAAATATTTTAAATTTTGATGACGTCATCAAGTTCAAAAATTCGATTTTTTTAATAACACAGGCAATTTTGATCCGATCTTATTGGAATTTTTTTTGAAACCCACTTATTTTGGGTCCTTCTTTTCAGCTGTGATGTCAGTTTTACGCTAGTTATCACTTATGTGCTTAATTCCGAAACCAGACCTCCACATTCTTGAAATCTAATAGAGCTAGGTTATTTTTGATCATAAATATGAAAAATATGGACCAAATTTAGTAGGATTACATACTTGGTTTATCAAAATTGGTTAAAATTGCGATGTGATAGAGCGAAATTAAATTTTTTGGATGTTGATGACGTCATCAAGTTCAAAAATTCGATTTTTTTAAATAACACAGCCAATTTTGATCCGATCTTGTTGGAATTTTTTTTGAAACCCACTTATTTTGGGTCCTTCTTTTCAGCTGTGATGTCAGTTTTTCGCTAGTTATCACTTATGTGCTTTATTCCGGGACCAGGCCTCCACATTCTTGAAATCTAATAGAGCTAGGTTATTTTTGATCATAAATATGAAAAATATGGACCAAATTTAGTAGGATTACATACTTGGTTTATCAAAATTGGTTAAAATTGCGATATAATAGACCAAAATTAAATATTTTAAATTTTGATGACGTCATCAAGTTCAAAAATTCGATTTTTTTAATAACACAGACAATTTTGATCCGATCTTATTGGAATTTTTTTTTGAAACCCACTAATTTTGGGTCATTCTTTTCAGCTGTGATGTCAGTTTTTCGCTCGTTATCACTTATATGCTTATTTCCGGGGCCAGGCCTCCACATTCTTGAAACCTAATAGATCTAGGTTAATTTTGATCATAAAATTGAAAAATATGGCCCAAATTTAGTAGAATTACTTACTTGGTTTATCAAAATTAGATAAAATTTGGATGTGATAGAGCAAATTTAAATTTTTTGGATTTTGATGAAGAATCACTCTATCTATTAAAAAAAACCGCATCAAAATCCGTTGCGTAGTTTCAAAGATTTAAGCGTACAAAGGGACATTGGGCCATAGGGACATAGGGACATAGGGACAGAAAAAGTGACTTTGTTTTATAATATGTAGTGATATAAGGTTTACTAAGTTTAGTCCCAAGTCTGTTACGCTAAAAAATATTGATCCTTCGAGCAAAATTTGGTATAGGTGCTCATAAAATGCATTAGCGATTATCCGTTTGAATGTCCGTCCATCCGTCTGTTCGACAACGACGAGGTATTTTTTATTTCATAATTTATAGGTGTATATGATGGAAATTACACGGATATTATCAACGTGGCGAAAAAACCTGCTTAGTAAGATTATGAACCATTGAAGCACCCAACGAAGTAAGAACGTTTTTTCGGGTGACAGTCGCCCACTTACTCTTCCGTATACATGATTTACAAAAGTTTTATTTTAATTTTCCAACAAATACCCATTGATATATATTTGCGTCGATTTTTGGAACCCACTGGGAACCAGTTGGCAATATTTTTTTACCAAAAATTCATTAGATCATTTTCTTATTCCCAACATTATTTTATAAATAAATAATAATAAAATAAAATCAACCCTCTGAAAAATAAAATATATAAATAATAGTATTTCGATGTTATCTATTTTCATTTCGAAGTGGTTATGTTTGTACGATAAATAATACTAACGGAAGACAGAATCGGAAATTTCTTTGTCATATTTAAAAATTTATATAAACCATATTAGACCAGAGTAGATAATTTTTGAAACCAAAAAAAATTACAGTAGGATGAAACCCATTAGAAAAGCAGGGGAATATGATAAAAATGAGAGGAAACATAAATTACGGTCGATCCGAGTTCGGGAAGTGGGAGGGGGTGAGCTTTTAAGGGTAAAAAATGGTTTATCTTGATTTCCAGCAAAACTACAAGTCCTATGGAAAAAAGTTAAATGGCAAAGTTGTAGGCAATAAAAAGATCTACAACTTTTGTATTTGCAATTTTTTCACATAACCTCAAAATTTAGGTGAAAAATTCAAAAAACCAAGTTTTTGGTTTTTTATTTATATCTTTTTCAAAAAAATTTTTTTTTCTACGAAATTTGCTGAAAACTTACCTTATTATGTCCCAAATACACTGTAATTTATTTGATTAAAAATATTTATTTTTTCGCTTCATTTTAACTTAATATCAAAAAAACACCCTAATTTTCAATCTAAAATTCTGACGTCAAAATATCAGCTTTTTTCAAAAAGTTTGGGGGCTTTTTGTTCGTTGAAATATCTACTTTCTGATGGTGTAAAAAAAAATATACATTACTATAGAAAATATTCTTAGAAAATGCAAAAAATTGAAAAAACCTTTTTTAATTACTATGTACAATTTCATCAAAAAAATGTGATTGCTGCAATTTTTTTTAGTTAAAAAGTTTATTTTACTCGACATTCATGTCATATTGGAGCAATTTTCAGAACCATGACAATTAGTGCATAAATTTGTGCATTTTAAACCATGTTTTCGGCAGCCACATTTTAAACTGTTACATCCAGTTTCACAGCTGCAGCAAATAGTTTTGAGCAATACTTCCGGAATTAAATCCTTTTCTGTAAATTTGGGCATAATGCCACGCTGATGTTGCTTCCAGCCCCAATCTGTTGCTGTCAATTCGTTACCCAACCAAGTTTGAAGCTGATAAAATGCTCTGTAACAATGTTGTTCTGCTGCTCCTTCTGTGGGTGGAAGGTTTGCCAAAATGAAAGATGATTTAATTTTTGCCAATTGATATTTTTGAAACCTTAATTGATTCAGTGTTATTTTTTCTTTTTTACATTTATAAATAGATGATTAATTGTAATCCATTTTTTTTTTATATTTTCTTTACTTTCATCTTTTTTATAAAAAACATTGGCCAAATTTGACAAATTTTTCGCGTCTAATATAGAATTAACGATACTTTTCTTTCCTTTTCCGGCAAATCCAGATGTTGTATCGCAACCAGAAAAACAATGCAGAAATGCAACAACATTTTTGAAGGATTCATGTTTGAAACTATTAGACGTGAAAAATAGATCCTTTCCATTTCCAGAGCCTGGTTTGAGAGAATAAATGTCATGATTATTTGAATTTAATTGATTTAAAAGAACCAAAAGATCAATATCTTGACCCACAACTATAACAGTTTTATTAGTATCTCTGACCACTTCTATCGAGGTCTTAATTATATCGGCATCAGCATCTTCTTCAACTCGTTTACAGGAAAATCCTTGTGACTGTAATCTTTTCATTAAACTTTTAATTATTTTGTACGCAATACGAATTGACAGCAGCAGATTGGGGCTGGAAGCAACATCAGCGTGGCATTATGCCCAAATTTACAGAAAAGGATTTAATTCCGGAAGTATTGCTCAAAACTATTTGCTGCAGCTGTGAAACTGGATGTAACAGTTTAAAATGTGGCTGTCGAAAACATGGTTTAAAATGCACAAATTTATGCACTAATTGTCATGGTTCTGAAAATTGCTCCAATATGACATGAATGTCGAGTAAAATAAACTTTTTAACTAAAAAAAATTGCAGCAATCACATTTTTTTGATGAAATTGTACATAGTAATTAAAAAAGGTTTTTTCAATTTTTTGCATTTTCTAAGAATATTTTCTATAGTAATGTATATTTTTTTTTACACCATCAGAAAGTAGATATTTCAACGAACAAAAAGCCCCCAAACTTTTTGAAAAAAGCTGATATTTTGACGTCAGAATTTTCGATTGAAAATTAGGGTGTTTTTTTGATATTAAGTTAAAATGAAGCGAAAAAATAAATATTTTTAATCAAATAAATTACAGTGTATTTGGGACATAATAAGGTAAGTTTTCAGCAAATTTCGTAGAAAAAAAAATTTTTTTGAAAAAGATATAAATAAAAAACCAAAAACTTGGTTTTTTGAATTTTTCACCTAAATTTTGAGGTTATGTGAAAAAATTGCAAATACAAAAGTTGTAGATCTTTTTATTGCCTACAACTTTGCCATTTAACTTTTTTCCATAGGACTTGTAGTTTTGCTGGAAATCAAGATAAACCATTTTTTACCCTTAAAAGCTCACCCCCTCCCACTTCCCGAACTCGGATCGACCGTAATTTATGTTTCCTCTCATTTTTATCATATTCCCCTGCTTTTCTAATGGGTTTCATCCTACTGTAATTTTTTTTCATTTTTTATCATTTTTGAAGGCTTCGGCACTGGTCTATATTTATTATATAAAATAATATATCTTCGACAATGAAAAATATTGTAGGTACTTTTTTATACGGTCTAAAATCGAAAAACTTTTACTCTATTGTTTTTTTTTACGAATACGTCAGATTATTTGAAAATTAATTTATATTGATCAATAATAATGGGAGTCGGAATCCATCTTGAAATGTTCAATTGTATAATTGGTATTGATTTCATGTATTCTTATATTTTAATAGAGTGAGTGTAATTTTTTTCACCCCCAAAAAACTTAAATCTTATGATAATTTTACGTTTTCGTTTCCTCAATTCGAAAATAGCATTTAAACAAGTGAAAATAAACAAATACCTGAGTTAATTGTTGAAAAACCCTATGTAGAAAATATTTAATGCCAGTACTTGTATTACTTTTAATAAATTAGAGAAGTTAAAAAAAACCAATGAATTTGTTTATAAAATATAAATGTTTATGAAAACAAAAACAGACGTTAACATAATTATAAATTTTTGAAGTTTATAAAATATGAATGTTTATAAAAACAAAAACAAATGTTTACATAATTATAAATTTTTGATTTACTCTTCAGCAAGCTGTATTTCAAAAACGGTAAGTTTTACAAAAAAATTGTTTAAATAAAAGTTGAAGCTAATTTTGAGTCAAACAACTTTCTTATTTACATTTTTACAAAAAAATCATTTTTTCTTAATGAAAATCGTGAAAAATCCTTTTTTTGATACTTTAGCGCCACCTACTTTTTGTAATTTAACTCGTATTGCTCCAATGACATAAAATGTCCTCTACATTTTTTATTTGAAAAACTTTTCCCTTAAACCAATAGATTCCGAGAAAACCGCATTCCAAAATTTTTTTGAATTTTCTCAAAAACAGCGGAACGAAAAATTCTCTTAATTTTTTTTTAAAGTTATTTACATGCCCCCCTAACGATCTATAACCTCAGATTCACCATTGAAATTTTTTCCAGTCAAAATGCCAGATTGACTGTACCACAATTACATTTTTCAGTAAACCATTAATATACCAGAATCAATTCTATAGAAACTACTGACAGGACTTTTAACTTTCATCAACTTTTCGATATTTCATACTAGCTTGATACCCGCCCACTTTGCTGGGCTTAAAAGTAAAAACCACCGCATAATAGCCTCCACCTCTCTTGGAGGCTATTATGCGGTTACTTATCTCCCTTTCATAACTCTCGCAGGAATTGTTTTACACAGCTTAAATATATACACAGTTTTAAATTTTGTTAAATGTTAAATAGTCATAGTTCATTGAGTATATTAAAAAATATGGCCATGAATTGTTTGACATTTACTATTTAAATTTTTACAGAAATCTTTTATTTATGGTTCAAAATGATCATCATAGGTGGAGGAGTAAAATGTCAGTTTAAATTTAATTTTTTTTAAATATATCTTTATAAATTACAGCTAATATGTTATTCTGATGTATGAGCTATATTGTTGAAAAGTTTCATGAAAATCCATTCTTTATTTTTTACGTGAAAGCGTATCAAACAAACAAACAAACAAAAAATCAAACAAACATCCTTACTTTCACCAGTGGCGTCTTTACGACATTTTCTTAGGGGGGGGGGGGGGGGAATAACTTCAAGAAGTCGCCTTGTAATTGTAAGAGAGGGTTAAAGGAAAAAAAATTAAAATTAAAAATTAAAAGTGTAAACAAAAAGTTCGTTCTCTTCAAATTTCGGTGATAAATTCCCATTTTAAAACGGAGATTCAAATAAATGTATAATTCTTATTGTTAAAAAATAATTGATTGAAATAAATCTAACATTTTCCGCAAGATCCAACGATATTTACGAATCTAAAATTCCATTTTCTCTAGAATGGTCCAGAATAAACCTGTTTTATTTGATTTCCTGCACCAAAACAGATATTTCATAACGAGAACTAAGACAAATTTTATGACTAAAGAATTTTGTGAGAAAATGTTTTTGAGTCAAAAAAACTTGCTTCCGGTATACCAAGTTCTCTGAATTTTGGAAAATTAAATGCGCGGAATGGGAAAGTCGGAATTCTCGTAACAGACTTGGAAGGATATTTAAATCTGATTTTCGATACAATAATTGAATTATGACTCTGGGAACTAACTACTACCGAAGATTTGATTTTGTTTTCTCTTTAAGATTCATCTATTCCATTGTTTTTGTCAAACTTCAAATTTTATTTGAGACCCGATTTTCGTTTTTGTTTCCTGATTTCTGGGGGGGGGTAGTTACCCCTATTCCCCCCCCCCCCCCGTAAATGCGCCCTTGACTTTCACATTTATAATATATATTGATTTTGATTTAATATTTTGATTTTACACGAAGAAGACAATGACAAAACCATTTATTTAAGTTAGCCTAGTTTTAAAACTATGCCCGTATATAGTTAAAAATTTCGTAAAGCATACATACTGTACAATATGAATAAAATTATGTTTGTACCAAAAATATAAGCTTCCATAAATACTTCATGAGAAAAAAAAAGATTCCCGTATACCCAAAATTATGTATACATATATGATATTTCATATATCTATCTATGTGTTATAACATAATAGTAATTTCTGTCTAGGATATTATTTGTATATGTATTTAAAGATAAGACTATTTGTACTATTTTGGTGGATGCTGCCGGAAGCCTAAATATAAAATTCATATAGCGCCGGATATTACATCACATATATTATATTTGTATAGTAGAGTAGTAGCCATTTTTACGAATAACAGAGTATTATTATTTGCTGTTGTGATTTTCAATACTAGAATCTAAATATTTATAATATTCTCATATTTAATGCCTATACTTTTTTAAACAATCCATTTATATGTTATTTGTACTTATTTGTTTTGCATATGCATAATACTAAAAACTAAAAAACTGTTTTTGTAACACAAAAATAATTTTCTTGATTTCTAGCACTCTTCAGAAATCAAAATTAAATATTAACAAGTGAAAACAAACAATTGAGTTAATTGTTGAAATACCATGCATAGTCAGTGTTGATTTCTTTATCACATAACACATACAAAAATGTATAGACAGTGTTGATGCGCAATCGTTTGTTTTTTTGACGTCACGTAAATAACAAAAGATATTCACTTTTTAATAGACACACACACAACTGATATTCCTATATTAATACATACTATAAAATTTGCACCTAATTAAGGCCCTCGTGGGTAAAGAGTGATGTTTACAAAAAAATGTTTCAGACAAAAGTTTTTTATTTTTTTATAAGGAACATTTTTTACATTTAAACTTTTGTTCTATCTCTAACGGTTTACAAGATGGGTCCTACGGATCCAAGACCCAATTGACCTATGATGCTCATTTACGAACTTGACCTCACTTTTTACGTCCTGAGTACGCTGTAAAAATTTCAGCTCGATATCTTTTTTCGTTTTTGAGTTATCGTGTCCACAGACGGACGGACGGACAGCCGGAAATGGACTAATTAGGTGATTTTATGAACAGCTATGACAAAATTTTTTTCCTAGCATCATTATTTTTAAGCGTTACAAACTTGGGACTAAACTTAATATACTATGTATATTTCATATATGCATGGTATAATAGCATAAGCTTTTGAGCAAATTACAGATGTGAGCCATCCAATCGTTTTGTGATAGATGAAAAGCATCACTTTTTGATTCTGAAAAAGTTATGAGCCGTAGAAAGCTCACTGGCAGTGACATGCACAGAGTTTTCTAGACAGAGTAGGCAGAAATTTTAAAAAGCTACTATATAATCAAAAACACTGCATATTGGTTTTGGTTCATCGTAATGGTGAGAAAATAATGATGTAGGTATTTGTAACCACAAGTAGGTAACCATGGATTGGCTGATCTTTAAAGATTAGAATTAGCAGTTAAAAGATAGTGCAGGTGTGAGTATATGGATTTTTTCCAAAGGTGTGATACTTAAGGGAAGCTTCTAAGTGCTTCACAGATTGATCGTGTTTTTTTGCGGTCGTAGAATTATGGACATTGTTGTGACCAGTATTGTTCCAGATGATTTTATTGTTGACAAATAGTAGACAAGGGAAACAAAACAACCGATTGCTAGTTTGCAACCTGTCAGCCAATAATATGAATCAGATCGTTTTGTGTTGAATTTATTATTGACTTTAACTTTAGTTTGTATTAATTGCAAATCCGATCTTCAACGACCTTTCACAATCACTTGTATTTTGTCATCGAAAGATAGTTTTGAAAACGCATAATTTTTTTTTTATACACACACCATCTGAACAAATTTGGCTGTGAATATTATCTATTTTTCTCTATTATAAACGGTAAATTCAAACACCTGGTAATCAATATTCGACTTGACTCAGTATAAAAGCAATAAGACTAAAAAATAGATCACTATTCGTTATAAATTATGGAGATCAACTCACCACTGATCAATCAAATACATGTATTGTGGATGTATTTAAATCATAGAATATTATACATAAAGACCGCCGTGGTCCAAAATTTGAGTTATGATAAATGAGAGAGAAGACTGTCAGTTAGTTCCTATGTATCCTTGCCTAATCTATATGTCATTGGCTAGATATTGTTTACATTACACAAAATCACTATGCATCATATGATTATGACATATGACTATGGCAAGGACACATAGGAATTAACTGGCAGTCTTCTCTCTCATTCCTCATATCGCATCCACTTACAAGAATAAGAAACGAAGCTACTTTGGTAAATGTCGTACTTTGTCGTGTTGTAAAAGACACTGTCTTCAGTCTGCCTTTCTATGCGTTCTTATATATGGCATTTTATTGTATTTATACGAACGCACACACGTATGACTATGAGTGCACACATGTAAACAATTAATCAAGAATAGATCGTGTCTTTGCCTGGAGGCACTCGGCAGCGCTAGTGCAGCGCAATGCGAAGTTACTTAAAATTCAATGTATGTTGTATAGAATTATAAATGATAATAAAATAGCAACTTATATATTTTTGTTTAAAAGAAAAAATTTTACATTTTTATTTGAAAAGGGATTGTGGAGTTTGTGGTACTCACCTACCGCATCTTCACCTTCCACTAACTGCAAAGTTCACACGTCTGAAAAAACAGCCATTATTCATCTTAGACCTCTGCAAAATACAAAGCATAAAATTCTTTATAATTTACATTCAGATCATCGTAAAATGTATAATTTATATTCAGATTTAATCATAAAACATTTTTCTAAAAAATAGTCTTTTCACAAAACTCAGGATGAAACTAAATGAAAATAGTATATGTGTGTTTCGAAAAAAGGGAGGCTCAATATCATTGTACTTGGTGATGAAAGTGGAAAAATGTGAATGTCTGTCTGTGACTGTCTATGGTATCAAAGCTCGTAATCAGATGAACCGATATTAAAATTTTTTTTGTTTTGAGCAACTTAATGGATAGTGTTCCTAACTATGTTTTAAGAATATTGGTTCAGTTTGGAGAGAGTAACAAGAAAAAACCCGTTTTTTTTTAAATTTTGTTTAGTTCACTTGTGGTTTTTCTATGTAGATCACATATAAATACTAACGGAAAATTTAATTTAGTGTTTCAAATGAAAATTAAAATTATAATAAATACTTGAAGGGGATACAACACTTTGAATTTTTCAAAAAATCGATATTTTTAACCCCCGTACTAAAAAAAAGGAGTGTTATAAGTTTGACCGCTACGTGTGTGTGTATGTGTGGATGATCCGATTTTGATTTTTTTCTTTATAATCTTAAAAATTGGCGATGAACTTCAAAATCGGCGCAGTTTGAAAAAGGCTTTAAGAAAAAAGGTAATTTAATGGAGAGTGTTGAGGATATGTCTCAAGTGCGAGTTAAAGGTTCCATACTCGAAAAATTGTTCGGGAGTTTTTTAAATTTTGTAACTTTCACTTGTTTAGCTTAATAATTTGTGTATACTTTTAAGAATATTTTAAGGTTGAATCATTTTAAAATTCTAATTATATCCGGAATTTTAGTCATCAAAATAAAGTGCTTCAAAAAATAAGCCTGAAATGCATTTAACAGTCGAACCTATTTAGAAACTATAAAGCGTTGACAAAGTGTTTCTTTCATTTGCTTCTTCGCCTATAAAAAAAGTATTTAGATATCACACAGGTATAATAGTGACTATATAAACAATAAGTTCCCATTACATATGAAAATTCCATACCATATTATAGCATTCGCACAGTTGGATATAGGTTTTACTGACAGATGATTTAGGGACACAGTTGTGAACATATCGTCACGTGTTTATTATAGAAATATTTATCTTATTTTTATAATAAAAAGTTATTATTAAAATGTTGAAAATAATGTACCAAGATCAAAAAGGTAGTCGAGAAACAAGTACACTTGCTAATCGGAGCAAGAATAGACGGACGCTTAATCGCTATTTACTGGAGTGTGAAGAAGCTAACACCATTAGGTTAGGTTAGCATATCTTCACCACCTTTTCCCTTGATAATTTCAACTCCTCAATTATTTTTAGCCCATCACAGCTATTAATAAATTAATATTTTTGTTGTGACTGGTACCCTTGCATACCGCGAACGTAATTGGTTACACATAAGCCTACTGAACTACTAGGGCTAACTATAGTCAGTACAACAGTAAAAGAAATTGAAGAGACAATTTGTTAATTTTGTATCTGTTCTTTCTGCTCTTAGTCAAGTGTAAAAAATGCGGTGATAAAACAAAGTTTACCGAAAATTATCTTCCTGGTCTTAATTTTAAAATAAAAGTGAGCTGTGCTACAACCCTAATAAACTCATATCCTCTAATCGGAGGAAGAAGTTTACGCGTCAAGACTTCTGTGTATTGCCTTAACAGAAATAGAAAAATTTTCTGTGGCCATGCGTTTATATAAACAAATCTTCCTATCGCAGAATGCTACGATAAAGTTGTGAATGAGATTCATAGTGCTACAAAAAAACTATTTGTGAATTTTCTATGAAAAATGTCGTCCGACAGGCAAAAACAATCGAGAACACAGCAGAACTCACTATTTCACAACGTGGTTACTCCTGTTTTAGGTGTTGATAGGTAGTCTTATATTATTATCTTCTAGTAAAATGCTCATACTGTAAAGCTTTCGAATTTTTGGAATATTTTGAAAGTACGGAAGAGCATGATGAATGGAAAGACGAATACAAAAATCAATGTTGTGCCAATCATGACGGATCAGCTGGAAAAATGGAAGTGAATAGTGTGGTAGAAATGTTATAAAGATCTAAAACACGTTTTAACGTGCGATATTCCGCGTGTGCCAGTTCAATTGAACCCACTCAATTTGAATACCTGTTTCTATAGTTTGAAACCCAGTTTTTTAATGCTTCTTTAAACACCGTGCTTATACCTACCAAGGAAAGATTACTACCAACACTATTTCGAAGACGGTCAGGCAACACCTATCGAAACATTAAACTTTATTTAAAAGCACAATCTTCAAGAGTTATATCCCAACAGCTAGATATCGCTACTATTCTGTTAAAAATATCAGTGACTGTTGCAAGTGACCAACGCGGTTTTTCTAAACTTAAATAGATAAAGACGTACTTGAGTCCCAGACAATATTAACCAGTTTAGCTGGGCTGTTCATTGAAAATCAAGTTGAAGAAAGCCTAGATTTTGCCAAGCTTATCAGAGAGTTTAATGGTGTCAAATCCCTGACTTGGCCGGTACGCCTAAATGGCTAAGGCCGGTCGTGACGATATGGTAATCATGTATGGGATTGCAATGGTAAGATTTATAAAGGAATTGTTGGCTCAAATCCATATGCCAAGAAAAGCAATCCTTGTATTGGTTTCATCAAGCTTTTTGATGTCTAAACAGTTTACCATGGAATGAAATAAGATGGAGTATAAATACATCAGTTGAAATAATGAAAAATGCAATATGGGCAACTTATTACCATAAAATATTCACTGACGAAAAGCCACTGCATGTCAAGTGTCCGCCCGGCAAAGACACCTAGTGTTCGTATAAAAAATCGAAGCCTTCTGGATCTTTGAAATCCCATAACCATAAAAATCTGATTCATGAAGATGTCCAAACAGATACTGATTTGTTAGAGCGCTGTTTAAAAGACTACATTCAGAATAATAATGAAAGTTTGAATTCTGCCATGTAGTCTATGACTCCTAAAGTGCAATACAGTGAAGCAAAAATGGTTTAAATTGCATTTTATGTAGCATCTTGATTGACACACTTGTGTATTAAATATGATGCAATTATTGACCCTACAAATCGGCTCCAACGCAGTTGTCAAACATTAAATTGAAGATTTTGAAAATCATTTGATAGAATAAAATCTTTATTTTCCAAAAAGGTACGTTAAGACTTGAATTATTAAAAAATTAATCATATTGCCGCGTTTATTTTTAAGTCGTTAATAGAGCAATAATTAATGTGTAAATGGAATGAAGATATACCATAAGTTTACCGTTAATAAAGCTTTCGCATAAGCCTTTATTGTATGATACCTACATACATATAGGTACTTAATATAAATTCGAAATGAACCTATCACGAGTATTATACAGGGTGTTCTGTTATTGACGGCAGATCGTCGGCCTACAGAATAAGCTCATAAAGACGAAGGAAAAAGTCATTTACCAATTTTGGATTTGAGCCCTAGTTTGGGCGCTACAGGTATGGCAAAAATTGATAAATTTGTTCATTCACTGACTATGATTCGATAACCAGCAGCCAATGATAATCAGTAGATATTAGTATATTTCATTCAAGAATATTAAACTAAAGAAGGGATATGAACTGATTTCAATTGGATTATATCATTTTGAAGAAAGATTTTAAAAAAGTATTTGATTGGTTTGGTCAAATAATACTTTTTTTATTTTTATTATATTTTTCCAAGAAAACATTAGATTCTTAGTAAAAAAACAAATTAAGTCATAAAAGGCGTTGTTTTAATTTAACGTATACAAACAAAAAAACGCCTATGCTGACGTAATTTGTTTTTTTACCAATTGCATTTTAAGTTTTAATAATTTTGTTTGTTTACGATAAATTAAAACAACGCCTTTTATGACGTAATTTGTTTTTTTATTAAGAATCTAATGTTTTCTTGGAAAAATATAATAAAAATAAAAAAAGTAGTATTTGACCAAACCAATCAAATACTTTTTTTAAATCTTTCTTCAAAATGATATAATCCAATTGAAATCAGTTCATATCCCTTCTTTAGTTTAATATTCTTGAATGAAATATACTAATATCTACTGATTATCATTGGCTGCTGGTTATCGAATCATAGTCAGTGAATGAACAAATTTATCAATTTTTGCCATACCTGTAGCGCCCAAACTAGGGCTCAAATCCAAAATTGGTAAATGACTTTTTCCTTCGTCTTTATGAGCTTATTCTGTAGGCCGACGATCTGCAGTCAATAACGGAACACCCTGTATATAGCGAACCAAATTACCTATTCTTATATATTTATTTATACAGATACATTGTATTTATATTTAAATATGGAAAAGAAGGTGAAATTATACTAAACTACACCTCTCATATTGTTAATTATAGAGAATAAGTAGGGTCAAGTGGTTAACAGTAACTGTCTTTTTTCCAAGGCCTATTATATTACTCAACTCTAAATTAAGTTAGAATATTGTAATTTGGAAAGCAGATAATCTAGTATATGTACTGCGTGTTTAGGCAATTTTCAAATAAATGAAACGGAAACATAAATATTCAAACTTTTTTAAAAAGAGAGAAATTAATCACTATGACCACCCTATTGGTACACAGTGTCTTATTAACCGACTTCAAAAAAAGGAAAAGGTTCTCAATTCGACTGTATTTTTATTTTGTTTATGTTTGTTACCTCAGAACTTTCGATTGAGTGAGCCGATTTTGTTGATTCTTTTTTTATTAGAAAGCTGGTGCTTCTCGTGTGGTCTCATTTTAATTTGGTCCAGTTCTGACAATGACATCCATGAGAAAACCATATAAGTCTTAAATTTGCAATAAGTATGTGCGCGACAAATGGACGAATAACTCAATATAACGCCAACCGATTTCGATAGTTCTTTTTCTAGGGACAAATTAGTTAGTGTACTTCAAATTCACTAAAAATCACAAACTAAAATAAACTCTTAACAAAAAAACCGACTTCAAAAAAAAAACTTTTCCAAAACAAATTAATATGTTCTAAAAAGTAAAAAAAATAACGATAATATAATGTAGTTATAATTATTGTTATTTTTGGAGTCAGCCAAATTAATGTAACAAACTGTTCTGTCCCAGTTGTTTCCCTGGCTGACACCGACTCCGAAAATAACAATAATTGTAACAACATTCTATTATCGTTATTTTTTTACTTTTTAGTGAATATTAATTTGTTTTGGGATAGCATCATATTAATTTTTTTTAAGTCAGTTTTTCTCTGTTAAAAGTTTTATTTAATTTCAATTAGGTTGTGTTTCAATTGCTGTGTTAATATACATATCTCTCTCCAACGACTAATACTATAACTATAGTCGTTTTAGTTTAACAATACAATTGATTAACTTTGAGTAATTATATCTCAATAATGAAATGGTCAATAATTTTGGGTTTTTTAAACTCCGAACAAATGTTAATTAACCGAAATTTAATAAAATTTAGCTCAAGTTAGAGATAGAATCAACTTCAAGCAACTTCCTTAATAATTATAAAAACATTTAGAATTTTCTGACATTATGCCCATAGGTAGACAACAACCTTAATATAAGAAAACTTAAAAAAAAGTCAAAGCAAAAAATATTCTAGAATTTATTTTACTAACAACTAGTCGAACAAAATTTTGTACTAGAAGTGTTAAAAGCAAGGAAAAACTAAAAAAAATTCTCTTTGATGCAAAATTTTTATTTTTACTAAAGAAAATGAATCTGTTATAAAATAATATAGGTTTCAATTTAAAAAAGATTAAATTAAGTGAACCTTAATTTCATTCAAAAACCGAAAAGAGTGATTTATTCCCTCCTTCAAATAAACGAAACATTTTTTTTTTCCAAAATGTAACTCTGAGGAGAAAATGTCTAGTTCATTTAGAATGAAATGAAATACAAGGTGTTGATAATATTACTGTATTGATAACATAATCGTTATATTATCGTTAATCATTAAGATCATACTTTGGATCAAAAAGATTTGTCTCGACTTGAATTAAAAAAAGATAATAATTTGTATAAGCCGTGTTCATATTGGGTAAGTAGATTTTAAAGCATATTATCCGGCGGCAAATATTAATTTTGTCCGGAGCGGCTAAATAGCTAAAACGAGTCCTGAGCATACCTTACCCCGAACACTTGACAAAACCCCCTTACCCCTTTACAAAACGACCCCTTACTTGAAAAGTATAATAATAAGGAGGGAAAGCTGATGTAATAATGACGAAGGAGCACAAATCTTAAAATTTCAATTTAATTTGTTGAGAAAATGTAATTAATATGATTGTGAACTAGGATATTGAATTGCAGAGGTTAGTTAGTAGGAGCGGCAAAGATTGAATAACCTACTAGCGCCAAATACCTATTCGTTGTGTGTGTAGTCATGGTAGGGACAATAAAATCGATGCCAGCGCTTCCAGTGAAAAATTTTGGCGTTAAAGGAGGCTGTTATGACTAATTTGCAGTTCTTTACATGTTAATCTTATAGAAAATGTCAAATTAAAATTATTGAAAAACGCTGATTAATTAATGCATTAAAAATTGTGAAAATAAGAAATCAAATTGCACAAATATTATTTTTCAAATGTAAATTATCATAATTATTTTTTTAAATTTGTGAGACAATAATATTAAATTTTCAATGTAAGTCTTAAATGCAATCCATACAATTATATATGCATCCATACAATTCTATAATTAAAGAAGTGTATCGTTACCATGGAAACGAAACTCACTCACGGAGCGAATAGTCAAATATTATGTGCTTGGTATTCATTGCCGCATTTATATTCGCTCCGTGTGTTCGCACTGGAAGCGCTGGCATCGATTTTATTGTCCCTACCATGACTACGCACACAACGAATAACATGGTTTGAAACCTTTATACGAATAATTTACTGAAATCCTGTACAGTGTAAATAGTGAACACCAAACACACACAAAAAAAATTGTTTAAAATTTATTACCGTTCTTTATTTTGTTTTGTTTAATGTGCATAACATATTTCGAATGTACATTACTGAACGTATGCACATGAATGGTGGTATAAGTTTTTTGTTTTTATCTGATTGAATATTTTTACACCTACTCGTGCCAAAATATTCGTTATATGTGTAGCTATTTGTTTTATGTGCCATGTTAATACAACCATTCTATAATCATTCTGATACCATTAAAACTATATATTTATTTTATTATTTAGGATATTTAAATATTTTAAAATTTGTTTCACTTTATGTGCAATAACAAAAAACACATAAAAGATAAAAGGATGAACGATCTCCCCAATATGTTTCTTAGTGGTTGTGTCCAGTGGCGTAGCGAGGGATGGGCAAGGGGGTGCATCATGCCCGGGCGCTACTCACACGCGCCAATTGTTCCGCAAAACAAGAAATTTTTGGATAATTTTTATTTTTTTTATAATTGATTTCTGCAAAAAACAAATTTTAAATTTAGCGCCAGTGTAATATAATAATTGTTAATTCGTAAATAAAAAGGACAATAACAATTTTAATAAACAATACTTTTTAAGGAACAAGCTTTTATTGTACTAAAAAGTAGAAAATAATTTTATCTATAAGTCACTCATACCCGACTCTTTAAAAAGCTTGAGGCGGTTAATTTAAAATATCAAAAATGAATCGGAACACCTCATCTACTCCACATGCCTAATTACTTTCATCCTTGATATTAAGCGTCTCAAGCGTTTACAAATAGTCGGGTAAGAGTGACTTATAGATAAAATTATTTTCTACTTTTAAGTACAATAAAAGCTTGTCCCTTAAAAAGTATTTTTTATTAAAATTTTTAATTTAAGACTAAAAAAATGTATTTATATAAAATATGGTGGAAGCGATGGGAAAATCAATACCTGAAAAGGTATTTTGCCTCAGGCGTGAGTTAAGCTCGGTACGCCATTGGCTGTGCCTGCAGCATCAATGTACAATGAATATTATGAGACTGTTCTAAGACAGATAATCATTAGGAAATATTTAAAATTCAATATATTTGCCAATATTTTCTATTATACTCACGTTTACTGCGAGATTTTAAATCACAACTCATCGGAAAATTTTCGGTCGTGGGACCTCCGACAGAAACGAACGAAGTTAATTACGAAATTTGCAAAAAATGTAAAGAAAATAACGTTAAGAGAATCAAATAAAAAAATTTCATTTAGTATTTTTATTTTAAGAAAAATATTTAATTATTGTTAATTATATAAAAATTAATAATTATACTATCATAAAAATTATTGGCTTATGGTAACTTTATTAATATACTTACATATAGTTGAGAAAACTTAATTTAATTTTTTATTTTTACTGTCCAAGTTCTCGAGATTTAGTATTGCATTTTATTATTAATTTTATTAACAACTATGAAGCTTCGATTTTTCTAAGAACTTTTAATATCACTTTTACATCTTGAGGGTAGTTGTCATTTCTTTCTAAGAGTGACAAATTAAAAAAAAAATTGATGTCTGGAATCAATATAAATCATTTTGAGAAAAAATTGCCTTAAAATTTTTTTTTTTAAACGCCTAGTTTTGGAGATATAAATAGTTGACATTACTTTTCGATAAAACATTATTTATGTTTGTCTTTGTGAATGTTTCGGTAGGTGAAATAGATTATGATATAGGAAGGTTAAGAAAACGAGATCTAGTATGTGGCATAATATAAAATGATTTGTGAAAAAATTGTACAGTAAGTACGCATGGTGGTGAGTTCCGTTTACCGTCCAGGCATTATAATTTATCTAATGCCTCATTTTCAGTACTTTTTCGATATTTTTAACACAATAAATAATTTAGAAATATCAACATTAAGTCAATTTATCGACAAAAATTTATTTCTTTAATGTATCGTACAAAGTGCGAACGATTTTAAAATTTTTTTTTTTTTACATTTACTTATTTTAATGTCGTGCTAATGAATACATACTGGAAATGTGTACAAAAGAAATTCATAGAAGTTCTAAACGTTTACTTTACCCCAAATTTCACATATTTTCTGAAAAACAGACATTAATCTTCTTAAAATAAAGAGGATTAATTTAAATTTCTAGTACACATTTCGAACTTGAAAAATCGCACTTCTTCGATTGTTTTACACAGATAAAAGTATATGTATCAAATAATCATTTTTCAATTTTTTTTAAATATAAAAAGTATGTTCGATACCCTTTTTAATACAAATGTCCATAAATTGTTCTCCATCACCCTATCTTATGAATTGTCAAAAAAGATAAATATAATTCTTTTTTTAAATATCTTTATAAATTATAGCTCATGTGTTATTCTGATGTATGAGCTATGTTATTATGAATATTCATTTAAATCCATTCATTAGTTTTGTGCGTGAAAGCGTAACAAACAAACAAACATCCTTACTTTCACTTTTATAATATATAGAGATGAATTTTAGGAATAAATTTAAAGGAATGGCTGATGGTCTAACGTAATTTAAGGGCACAGCAGCGCTAAGGAATGTTTAGCTTGTATAGAGTGTCGTACAAACCTTTTAGAGACAACCTATATAAATATCTGCATTGAAATCATAAACAAATTTTGAGTGTTTTTACCAATGGCCATTATTTTCAAATATCAATATTATATACATATTATATGCCTAGTATTATTTTTGAAGAGGTTATCATATTATATCTATTCAATATATTTCGGAATACAAAAAGTATGTGCTTTTAATTTTTAATGATGGGCTCAGTATTGTTCACAAAAGAATGAGAATGAGAAAAGTTTTTCATGCAGCAAAAAACTAAACAATTTTTTTTTTGTTAATTCTTAATATAAGCCTCTTCAAATTTTTGAAGGAGGCACTGTTTGTTAGTTAAGCAAACTGCTTCAACAACAGAGTGGAAAAAGTTTTAATAAACATTATTTTGAAGAAAGTGAAATAAATAAATTATGTTTTATTTAATAAAATCACAATTGTGTTTACTAATTTAAATACTAGGGCATTTGAAAAGTTAATTTTATGCATCAATTTCAATTTTTAATAACCAATTAAAATGATCATTTTTATATCCTGTGTTTATGTAGTGAATCAGGAGTAGGTATATTAAATTTAATCCAAAGTTTGTATGTAATGCTTGGAAATATTTATTTTACAAACAAAATTTTGGAAGAGGGTAAAATATATAAATAAGATTTATAATTCCGTTAGAATAACGATACCTATATCGAAAAACAAAAATAAACAGTACTATAGTCGGATAAAGGAATACATAAATTAGCCATTCTTAGGGAGTCTTCAATAACAACTCCATTTTTAACCGACTTCAAACCAAAAAAAAGAGGTTCTCAATTCGACTGTATTTTTTTTTTATGTTTGTTACCTCAGAACTTTTGACTGGGTGAACCGATTTTGATGATTCTTTATCTATTTGAAAGGTAGTGCTTCCCGTGTGGTCCCATTTCATTTTGGTCGAGTTCTGATAACGGCATCCTTTTTTTAAAAAACGTAAATTTTTTTTCAGTTATTTGACTTTTAATACTCCGAATTTCATCGCCAATAACCTGGAAAGTATTTACTTTTCGAAATATACTTGAATGACTCTTATTGCTTAGAATTCATCACTCTATCAATTCCCTTAGAAGAGGTGTTTACCATCCCTTGGGAAAAAGCACCACTCATCACCATATAACTTTTGATCTAGAGGGTGAACAAAGCTTAATCCCAATTGTTCATCAAAAACGGTGTTGTAGGTCAAAATTTAGAGATTTCGTCTTTTTTTCTCCTCGTTTATTGGAGTAAATACTTCTGTTTGCAGGCAGGGTTTGAAACAAAGACGTAGAGAATTGACTGAGCAATACCCGCACAAAGCGACTGAAGCGACCATGAAGGTTATAGAACAGGAGAAAGATCGCTATGTACTAAAGCATTAGCGTACCTGTCCCTAAAAATATATAGAATTTATAGTTAATTTTTAAGCCACCAGCCGCGCTGTCATCAAGTAGTAGTATCTGTGAAGTTAGCTATTGTTGTTAGCATAATGTACAAATTGATATATCATTTGAAATTAGCGCACAACAGCCCGCTTTTATTGATACTACGTATTGATCGCAGCGCCTCACTTATTTTATCCATATTTCGGGGACAATATTTTCTATAGCGATCGTTCTCCTGCCTATATGCTTCATGGAAGCGACTATTTTATAAGTCTGTAGAAATTCTATAGACAACTACCTACCGTACGTTCGCTTTATCTCTCTCGTAGTTTCTTGCCCGTATTTACTACACAGCTGTAAGGTAATGTATAAAGACCAGGTATTTTAATCATTCATGCAGCTGCGCCACCACGAGTGTGTTCAGTATACTAACTGACTGTCAACTAAAGTACTTTCATACCAACTCATATAATAATATATAAATTTTTTAATAATTAATTAACGACTACAAAAAATTAACATTAGATTGATAAATGTTTATTCTAGGATATGGCGCGTAAAAAAATCCATGAACCCAAACTTTCTGCCGTTTTGTCCTCTGATTGCGAAATGGGTGAAAGGGCAATCAATTCTCCAGTACCTTTATGAAATGCAAGCTCTGACTGGACAAATACAATAAATCGTGGTCACTTAAAACATCCTAGTGAAGCAGTATACCAACTTCTGAAAAAAGCAGAAGAAGTTTTCAGTATCTATGGAAAATCATTATTGCATCTGCAGAATGTTCATGAGCTTTTAACAAGAAGTATTCAGGAAACTGTTAAACACTCACAATTATCTTTTCTGAGTGCCATAAAATACGTGATAAAGTTTTGAAGAAATTTATTTCCTTACGGCTATTCACATTCTTGCTAAATATATAACGGTGCAACCAGAGTATCAAAATCTTGTTGTTTTTAGTTCTCGAAGTGCATATATGCGTACTTGTACAAAGACTGTGCGCAAATAAATAGGGTACTTTCGGTATGATATGAAATATACATAGTATATTAAGTTTAGTCCCAAGTTTGTAACGCTTAAAAATAATGATGCTAGGAAAAAAATTTTGTCATAGCTGTTCATAAAATCAACTAATTAGTCCATTTCCGGTTGTCCGTCCGTCCGTCCGTCCGTCCGTCTGTGGTCACGATAACTCAAAAACGAAAAAAGATATCGATCTGAAATTTTTACAGCGTACTCAGGACGTAAAAAGTGAGGTCAAGTTCGTAAATGAGCATCATAGGTCAATTGGGTCTTGGGTCCGTAGGACCCATCTTATAAACCGTTAGAGATAGAACAAAAGTTTAAATGTAAAAAATGTTCCTTATCAAAAATTAAACAACTTTTGTTTGAAACATTTTTTCGTAAACATCACTGTTTACCCGTGAGGGCGCCAATTAGGCGGAAATTTTATAATATGTGTACAAACTATACACTAAATGTCGGTCGGTAATGCAGAAACCTATAAAGTCATTTACATATGTACTACTATACTTGATTATCAGTCATGTATGTGTCACATGTTTGTATGTGTAATATGATAAAGAAATCAACACTGACTATGCATGGTATTTCAACAACTAACTCAGTCAATTGTTTGTTTTCACTTGTTTATATTACTTTATACAGCTGAATAGGGAAGTCGCAGTCCATTCTCTATGTCTTTGGTTTGAAATTCATATTTCGTAGTTTGTAGCAAACTTTAAATAAATGTACATGTTTCTTATTTCACAGCAATCGTTCTTATTATTCAGGGTTATGTTACCATGTATTTTGACATTTCTAATCATTCTAGAATGTGATTACTTGAAAAGTTAAGTTTTCTTTAATTCCAATATAGTTTATGGTATTTTAATACAAATGAATAATGCTGTTATTAATTAGTTAGTACTTTTAATGTATATACGCTTATTATATTTAAACTATTGTGAGATAAAAATGTATAAATATATTTTTTAAAAGTTTGTTGATGAATTACGTTAAAATTATGAAAGATTTACTAAATATGAATGCAGATGATACATATGAAGATAAAATGTTTTGTTGGGGTAGTACTATACACGGGGAATTAGGACTTGGGGGAATTGAAGAAGAACAAATTCTGGTTCCTAGAAAATTACCATGGGCAGATTCGGAGAATGTTATGTTTGCAGCATGTGGAGAAACACATTCATTGTTAGTTACTGTGGCGGGGAAAGTATACTCGTGCGGGAACAATGATTTTGGACAGTTGGGTCATGAACAATCCAGAAAAAGGCCACGTATGTCCATGTTTAGTATGTGCTTTTTTTTTTAGTTTAATATTCTATAATATTTTTTTTATTGCTGGATTTGATTCGTTAGAATTGGTAGCAGGTCTTGATGCCTATGTAATTAAGTCTGCAGCATGTGGAGCTGTTCATTCTATGGCGATTAATGAATGGGGCCAAATATTTTCATGGGGTTCTGATTTATACGGACAGTTAGGTCATGGAAAAGTCGCTGATATCCAATCAACACCAAAAATTATTCGAGCCTTAGCAACTTTAAATGTTGTACAAATTAAATGTGGTTTACGACATTCTTTAGCCTTAACAAACAGTAAGTTGTTAACTTTTCATATAACCTTTTTATGTACAGTCTTTTTATGTACCAGAAAACAAACAATACGTTGTTATAGAAGAAAACAAGCTAAGAAACATAGCGTTTTTTTGTTTAAGGCTAATCAATGGCTAAGTTAACTTAAAAAATTCGCAAAAATAAAAAAAACTGTTTTCTTGCGATAAAAAAAAAAAAAGTTGACGTCCAACGCAAAAGAAATAAATGAAAATGTTATATCTCTGAAAAAACCATATCGATTAACGTCTAGCAAGTCTGATTTGAATGCGTTGGTGTCGAGAAAACTTTAAAAAATGAGCGAAAAAAGTCGTTTTTAAATTTATTTATGACTTTTTTCTTTTTCGATTTTAAAACTTTAAAATCGAAAAAGAAAAAAAGTTATAAACAAATTTAAAAACAACTATTTTCGCTCGTTTTTTCAAGTTTTCTCGGCACATAAGCATCCAAATCGGACTTACTAGACGTCTATCGATAGGTTTTTTGAGATTTATAACTTTCCCATTTAATTTTTTGTGTTGGCCGCCAACTTTTTTTTTATAGCAAGAAAATCGCTTTTTTTTTATTTTTGCGAATTTTTTAGATTAACTAGCCATTGATTAGTCGTAAACAAAAAACGCTATGTTTCTTGGCTTGTTTTCTTCTATAACAACGTGTTTTTTGTTTTCTGATAGTAATTTGTCAAATTTAATATTGGGCCTTCGTAGATTAATTGAATTATCATTAATTCATTAATCAAAATCTTTGTTCTGTGTGTGCAATAGAACTTCAGTTATTTTGTTTAGTTGGAACTAGACCACATCCGGATAATTATTTGATAATGCTAAAAAGATAACTTGTTAAAAATAAACGATAAGGCCATTCCTACACAACCGTGTCTTCAACATGATTTCATCGCGAATATATATAGAGAAGTTGGTTAGATTCTGATTTCTGTAATAGTGTCCGATTTTTTGGGAAAACGAAAATATTCAATTCACGCTAGAAAATCGCTTGGGTACGTATAGCCTCAGCCAAAATAAAAAAGCAAAAAACTTGTACTTAAGTAATGCAGTAGAAGTGGAAAATTTATTAATTTTAATGACTAAAAATCGATCTGGATTATTAAGGATCGGGTAATTGAAGTTCCGCTGTACTTCCTAAAATTTAATTTATTTTGAAAATGAAACTGTCGATTGAAATTGAAATTTATCGCATGTCAGTAGAAGCACTTCATACTGGATTTCTACAAATATATTTCTTACTTACTACAACCATTACTTTTAAAACAAATTTACTAGAAATTTAAACAAATTGAAAATTATGGGAGCACAAACTCCTTACTTTCCGATACTATCAAATAAATTATTTCGGGAAAATTGAAGTCACCTTGGGCTCAAAATACTATGCAAGCATGAATGCTTGAATAATTTGGAATTATTAATGCCAAACTGTCATTTTTCACCTCAAATTTGGTTTTATTTTTAAACATAGAATAATTCATTTTCAACGTATAAGAATTTAAAAAATATCGGACAAAATCGCTATAATTTTTTTAAGATTTTGTAAGGATATTTGGAGAGCGGAAAAAATTCAAAAAATTTTAAACACCTACTTTAAAATATTCAAACTAATTTTTGATCTAGGTGGGGGGGGGGTAGGTGGTTTGTCAAACCCTTATATAACCTACCCACTCATGATTTGAAGCGCTTTGAAGAAACATCACGAAACAGGACGCAGATTTCTTGAGTACAAAACTTTATTGAAATTGATGAATCTATACAAAAAGTTAAATTTTCTGATATCTAACTTAGTTTTCGAGATTTCCGAGATAATCTGATATTGAAAACTAGACGACTATTAACCAAATATAAGGTCCTTAAGAAATGCATCACAAAGAAAGAAATTCAACTTTTTTCGTTAAGTAGATTCGGAGAAAACAGGCTGTGATAGAGGTGAACAGGCAGACATAGAAACGGGAGAGATCAATTAAGGATTCTTTATTTCATGAGATGGCGGAACCTTAACGAATCACATTTATTTTATTATAAATGTCATTGTAAACTGGAATCAGGGTAATTTGAAAGCCACACCTTTAACCTTGGTTTTTGAAATCTTCTCGGTTTTTATGGATGACCTTCTATGAATCTATTCGCAAACTAATTGTTGTGAAGTTGGTATAAAACATTTTCTTTATCAAAGACATGGCGAAATAAATATTTAATTCACTTAGTAAAATAATCACCCAGTATACCCCTACGAGATAAAAGGTTGTGCAATAAAGTTTTTCGCAAAAATTTGAAAATGATAGAGACTTTATTAATAAATTTTCAGTAATTGTAGAAGATACAATTTTTTTACAAATTTTTTTTTTTTTAGATAGTTTGCAAAATTTGTCGATAAATTTTTATCTAACAGTTTTGTCTAGATTTATGGTTTATTGCTACCTCGTAAATTATTTCTCTAAAGTTTGAAGATATTGATAAACAAAATTATTTAAAATTATCGATTGTTAGTTTAAAATTTAAATGTTAGTTGAGGGAGTAAGACTTTTGAGGTCGGAAATTAAAAGTACACCTTCGATTTTTACGAAACCGGACGCAAACTCTTCGTATGAGGAATAAAGTCAGTTTGACCAGAAAGTGTGGCCTTTTTTACGCGTGTGAGCGCGCTTCCAAGTATTTAATAGCAAATCGTGCTGAAAAATCATAAAATTTGAAAAAAAATTAGATTTAAAATTTTGAACTACTCTTAGCATTTTTTGCCCTTTGACTTTTTTTTCTAAACCTCGCCGTTTACAAAAAATTGTCTATATTATTTACTCTATTCTATTTTTTAAGGTGGTGAATTATACACTTGGGGAGCCAACGATTATGGTCAATTAGGAATTGGAAGAACTTCGGCATTTGAAAAAGAACCACAATTAATTAAAAGTTTAGCAGGAATTCCAATGGCATTCATAGCATGTGGTGGTAATCACAGTTTTGCAGTATCACGATCTGGTGCTGTTTTTGGTTGGGGTAGAAATTCATTTGGACAGTTAGGTATCAATGATGAGATTGATAAAGCTTATCCAGTTCAATTGAAAACCTTACGTAATATAAAAGTGCGCCATATATGCTGTGGCGAAGATTTCTCAGTGTTCTTAACATTAGATGGTGGTGTGTTTACATGTGGCGGTAATCAATTTGGACAGTTGGGTCATGGGGGTACCTCAAATGAAATATTACCTCGAAAAGTTGTAGAGTTAATGGGAAGCACAATTACTCAAGTATGTTCGGGTAGACGACATACATTAGCGTTAGTACCATCGCGAGGGCGTATATATAGCTTTGGTGTTGGAGGTGCCGGACAGTTAGGCACACGACAAAATCAAAACTATGCAACACCACAATTGGTATTGGGTCCATGGGTTAATCCTAGTAATATGTCCGTAGTGAAATCATCAGAAGCATTTATTGTACGTAGTATTTTTGCTGGTGGAGATCATTGTTTTGTAACGGTTACACATCCAAAATCCGGCATAGCTCCAAATGATTATCGTATGTTTGAGCCGCATACACAAATTTTAAATATTACGTTTGATAAGCTGAAACAATGTGAAAATTTATCAGTTGAAGCTACTGTTGATCAAGATTTATTGAGCTACCTAGAGATCACATTTCGTAGTTTAGCATGTATTAATGCTTCGTTTATGTTGGCGAATGAAGAACATTATTGTTGCACATCAAAGCGTCATGGTGTTAATCTAAAAGCTGCCGAAGATGGTTTTGCTATTATTGCTCGTTTAGAAAATAATAGTGTCAAAGATTTGGTAAGTAAACTTTTTGTACGTTTTGATTATTTTTTCTTTTGTTCATGCAGTTTGTAACTTTATATCAAGCCCATCTCTATCGTCAATCCATATTTAAGCACTCTGTGATAACATATAATAGACCACGGTATTTATTGCAGCTTGTTTTTATTTATGGACGAAGAGACAGAGACGAGTTTTGGTCGTGATCTGTAGCCCTTCCAATGTTGTTGTAATTATGTAAAGAGGATGTGGGATGTGTGGATGTCACCTAAGAAGTGAAAATTAAAGTGGGCGGATTACTTGGTCTTGCCCAAGTAGTGAAAAGAAAAATTTTAAAAATTATATTTTGTGTTTTGACATTTCATTGTGTTTTGACAGGATGAAGAAGATACAATTTATGGACATCTGTTAATAATAATGTATGTAATATATTTTAACAAAACGCATAATACAGCCCACAGAAATGTTCATCTTACAGACTTTTTTTCGCATTAAAAAGTAGCCTATGCTCTTTTTTAGACTAAACTATCTCTGTACCAAATTTCATCTAAATCGGTTCATTAGTATAGGCATGATTGCGTAACAAACAGACAGAGTTATTTTCGAATTTATGATATTAGTAAGAAGTAGTAAGGATTTGCTTATTACATAATATATTGCTTAATGAATACATTATTTAATACAAACTCCAAACTTAACATTACATACATTATTATTAACAGATGTCCATAAATTGTTTCTTCTTCATCCTGTCAAAACACAATGAAATGTCAAAACACAAAATATAATTTTTTAAATTTTTCTTTTCACTCCTTAGGCAAGATCTAGTCATGCGCCAACTTTAACTTTCACTTCTTAGGTGACGTAAATGATATTGGAAAAAGGGCGGACATATCACATATCACGAGCAGATTTTCACTTTCACCCTCACACCCTCCAACCCCGCATCACGAGTAAAACTCGTCTCTATCTTTTAGTCCATTATTACCATACTTTTGAATCTCAGTATACGACTTGAAAATAAGTATTCTTTCACGGAGTCCCAAAAATAAAATAAAATTTTAAATTCGTCCCAATATGTTGATCAAATTTTTGTATAATGACTACAATGTAATAATGAAGTTATTTTTATTTAAAAATTGAAGTTAGTTTAGAAAATAACAAAAACAATGATAATTGAAGTGATTTAATTAATTTTTTCAGATATGGAATTGTATAAGTGGAGATTTATTAGATACATTGGTACCTTCGCCACCAGATGTGGAAGCGTTACGAGTTTACCTTATTCTACCTCTATATCATGAATTTATTAATCCAAAGCATCATAATGTTTTACATCGACGCTTCGCCCAATCATTGTTATCATTAACCCCACAAGCGAAGCGTGTTGTTGGTTTGTGGTGGAGCTCAACATCGAATGATTATTTTGAGCGCCTTGTTGAAATATTCAAAGGAGTGGTTTTATATATTTTACGTCATCAAAATATTCCTAAAAATCGAGTATGTTTTTCTCAATAAAATGTTGAAAGTCATGGTGGTGTAATTCTAATAGGCAAGATTTTTAGCGAAAATGTTGACAGAAAAATTGATCTGAACTAAAATATTTAGAAGGTCGTACAGCCCAATAAAAAGTTTTAGAATTTTAGACAATTCATTATAAATCAATAATGTTTGTTCGTAAAACAATTTATAATTCTAATAATGCAAATATTAATTATTAATTTTTCACATCGGAAAGCACGAGGATAATAATATCAATGATCTACATAAGAGGGAAACCGCAAATGGGTATCTAGCACCTAGGCCAAGGGGTCCTCGTGTTCTCTTTCAGAACAATCTATCCCCTGAAGGGAGCTGTCTCCAAGTACGAGATGCTATTTTAATCAGATGAACTTATAGGATACTGTCGAGGTCAGACGCCACGGGGAAGTCCACAGCTTCTCCTGCGGGATTTCTCCCAGGATTGATGAATACAAGGTTTCGGACCCAAACATACTAAACCTGCCCCTCTTCAGGTTTCTACTGATGCAAATAAAATGTATGGATTGTCATGCAATTTTTTTTTTAAATGCTTATATTTGGAAAACGCTGAGGTTTAGTAAAAAATTTCAGATACAAAAATCTTTAGAATTTCCCAAAATAAAAAAACCTTTTTTTTTAAATGTTCAATAAAGAGAACGTGGTGTTCGGAAGTAGGGTATGAATAGGATTGCATAGGGCATGAATAGGATTTTGTCAAGTACACCCAGGCAAAAATTTTGCACCGGCTCCCATAAAAATCAACTTTCGCGGAGTTTTTACCTAGGTCAGACATTTTTTCGGTTATATTTCCTTAATTATTAAGATCGTCGTTAATAGATGCTTTTTATTTCAAGTTTCTATTGTCGGAGTATTTGCAGACCTTGAAACCTGCTCTTCAGGTTTTCAGAATTAAACTTTGAAGAAATATATTTCATTTTTATTAATGAACGTCTTAATCGACTTACACCAAACAGACTTTCAATCCTACAAATAATGAATCCTTCGTGGATTATTCGATAAACTTAGTAATTTTTTAGACAATAAATTACGACACGAGTCTGCAGGCTGTTTTAAATGTATTAGCATGTTTAAATAAATTAAATCATAGTTTAGATGGGTTAAAGGTTCCATACACAATTTTTCACTTGCCAGAAATCGCTGATTTTGTGGATGTGCGAGTCGATTATTTAAATTGGTTAGCTGATACACATGTAAGTTTTACCCATTATGTCAAATTTCTTAATCCTCAAGAACATTTTTGATTTGCATCATTTTTTTATGAGCTTGTTTATATTAGTTGGATTTAGAAACAAAATTCCGAAGGAAATGTTACATTATCAATATTACCAATAGAATTCGTTTTCATACTTTTAGCAGTGTGAATAATTCAGTAAGAAAAGAGAATTAAGGACCAAAGCGCGTTAAATATAATTTTTAACGTTAACTTCTACTAATTTAATGTATGCTCAATAATTCAGTTAAATTAAACACGAAAAGGACGTTCTTCTTTTTTTGATATGTAGTCGCGTTAATGAATGTTTTTGCTAGAAAGTACTCAATCGCAGCTCCGATTTTGATGATTTAAAAAACTGATATATCAAAGCCCAGCCTAAATCGCTAATGATTTAAACTTTCATCCCCTGTTACACCCTTTTAGGAGATAAATTTTGAAAAATTCTTTCTTAAATGACACCTATAGTATTAATTCAATATCCTTTCGAAATTTCAAACTTTCATTAGCGATCTAGGCCGAAACTATCATTAGCGATTTAGGCTGGGCGTTGATATACCGGTCAGGACATTGCCTTTTCCCCTTTCAAATTATTTCCTATTACCTAAAAAATTATACCATTTAATCATTTTCAAATAATTATTTGCACTTGATGCCTTTGCAAAAACATATATTATTTTTTCAATTTATGTGACAAACATGAAACTTTAAGTAAGAGCCTTGGGATACAGGGACATTCCAGGGAATTGTGAAGCCTACGACTTTGCACAATGGCCCAAAGCTGCCGGACACAAGCATCAATAGACATCCCGGAGTACCGTTTGCAAACTGCAAGTTGCTGCTAAATGAAAATATCTTAAAAATTGCCAATCTTAGATGGAGAGAGGAATGCACCTGTGGTGCTACAAGACAGATATAATCTGAGTACAATCAAACGCATTGCAAAGACACTATATAACTTCAAAGGGCCTCTATAAGAAAAATCTTAGCGGCTATGACAGGGCACTGTCAGTGCATCACGATTTTTGCAGGAGCTTACGATAGATTAGGTAGACCGCAAAATAAGCTTAAGTTTTGATGCCAAAGTGTCAGAAAAAACTTCTTTTTCTATGTTTCTAATTTCAAACAGTATACAAAATCTACTTAAAAAAACTTTGTTCTTGAGAATTAAGAAGTAAACCTTTGTTGCTTAATTTATACACTTATATAACAAAGATAAAATATCATTTCTAATTTATTTCAGAATCAGAATTTGTATTTATGTAACTATCCGTTTTTATTTGATGCCCAAGCAAAAACTCAACTACTTCAAACTGATCAATCGTTGCAAGTTAGTAGATGACATAAAATATTTTACAATTTAAAAAAGCACAATGTTTATAATAATTTTATTTATTTTTAGATGCAATCAGCCATGAATGAAGCTGCGACACGAGCATTTACAACTATGTTATTTGCGCCACAATATATGGGAAATATTACTCAATTTTTAATTTTAAATGTATCACGAGAAAATATAGTCACTGACACGCTGCATGAACTTGCAAAATATGACTCGCATGATTTGAAAAAACCTCTTAAAGTATGTACATTCAACTTTATTTTCTTAAGTTATTTGAATCTTTTAGTTTTTTTCTATTTATTTACTCTTTATAAATTTTAACAAATATTGGGAGACAGTTTTCGGAACGATCGGAAAAAGCGGCAAAAATAATGTTAAGTAATATAAGAAACTTTGCATGAAGTTAGAAATACTTCAAACCAAAAATTTCTCAGTAAATCTATAATCCAGTTTATAGAGGTGCTGAATCAGTATCTGATATTTGCCAACAAAATTTCCTGGAGCGTTCCCGCATACATTTGCTGGATATTTGCAAAAAACCTAAAACTGGCTTATAAAATTTGAGGACCACTAAGAGCATTCAATTTTACTAATATTTATTAAACATTTCTTCAAAAATTAGCCGGTTGTTGGTAAATTTTCATTCCCTCGTTTTTCAGACTTGTTGTGAGTGGAGATCACGCCAAACGGCCCAATATTTTTGTAGGCCATTATTATTTCCTCTTATTATATTCATTTATCTTGCATTCAAGAAAAAAGCAAATGGCTGTTCATATTTTTTCAATAGGTCTTTTAATTGACATGTTTTTTGTTTTCCACAATGAAAACTCCCCAATTTCCAAAGTTTTTGTAAATGTAAACGTTGTAGGTTACACTGAAATGAAGCCATTCGCGAAGTTTCGTATATTCACGAAACCATACCCCTTTCTATACTGTAGCCTAACACATATTTTCTCTTTTTTTAGGTTAAATTTCATGATGAAGAAGCATTAGATGCAGGTGGAGTACGAAAGGAATTTTTCATGCTATTATTACGTGAAATATTAGATCCAAAATATGGTATGTTCAAACAATACGAAGAAAGTCGTCAAATATGGTTCTCAGAAGACTCATTTGAAGATGACGTTATGTATCATTTGATTGGTGTATTATGTGGCCTAGCTATTTATAATTTTACAATTATTGATTTACCATTTCCATTAGCTTTGTATAAAAAAATATTACAAGAGCCTGTGGGCTTAGCTGATTTAAAAGCTTTGTCACCAACTTTAGGAAATTCATTACAATCAATTTTAGATTACGAAGAATCTGATTTAGCTGATGTTTTCAATTTGAATTTTGAAATATCACGCGATGTTTATGGTGAAATGCGAACTGTGGAATTGAAACCTGGTGGAGAACAAATTCCTCTTACGTTAGAGAATAAGTAAAGTTTCTTTCATATTTTATCAATATTTACGTATTCATATACAGACAAAAACCGTGTAATAGCTGGTTGAGATTATGATATTCATGGCGAGGCGGTTTGACGATTAATTCGGATAGAGTTAGTCAAAATAAAACCTAATTACAATTTTAAATATTCCTTATTATTTCAAGTACGATTCGCTTTTATTTCGGATAGAATATCAAAAACTGTTTTAGTAAAATAACAATTTTTTTACATTCTGTCCGAAATAAAAGCGAAGCGTGTTCAAACAAAAAAGATCTATTGTATATTTTTCAAATTAGTTATGATTTATTTTTCGTGAAGACGTGAGTCGTCGTTAAATGGGCGTCAAATCGAAGTCATAATCATGCAATAAAGAGTTTCATGAAAAATACCCAAGAAAATTAATTGATTTAATAATTAAATAAACATTTTGTCAGGAATGTAGTTGGGAGAATACAATCAATTCGCAATCGGAAAAATCTTTGAATTTAATTTAAAATGACTCATATCAGAAATCTAGGATATGAATTATTTGCCGATCAGCAAGCTATGCAGGAAGAAATGTGTGCAAATCTTGATTTTATCGATTATTGACAGTTTTTCTGCGGAAATCGAGGCAGACATAGTCTGAACTCATTTCATAAATATCACATATGAGTCCGTTTGGTATCCAGCTTATGTTGAAATATATACAATAGTCGTCCATCCTCTGCATAAGGAAAAAAGACGTAAATTGTTATGCCTTGTTTATCTGGAACTCATTTAAAAAAAAATTGGAAATGTGTTCGCCACATATCTTGTATTTACAGGAACATACAATACACACAATTCTTCATGTGAGTAAAGTTTCAGCCATTCTGAAATCAGTTCCTGGTGAAGCAGAAATGAAATACTCCATGCTGCTTACTAGTTAAACTCTTCCACTATCTTACATCTACAATGGTTTTCTGAATTACCTATTGATAACCGGTTCTAGTCGGTCCGAAATCGGTTATGGTTGGAGAAAGACGCTACATCTTTGGCACTCTTTACGAGCCAAAGTCCCTTGCTTTGTGAATGTTGAATAGTTTTTAAATCCCGCTCTGACAGGATTAAGTTTCCGATTTTAAAATCATCCAAAAATTGAATACATATTTATAATCTGTTTGTTGAATACTACCTACAATCTACTTAGTAAAAGTGAAGAAAATTCAAAAAAAAATTTAAATCAACATTTTTCATGAAACAAACCAAAGTTTATAACTTTCAAATGGTCACTGAATTATTAATAAAAATAAATTTAAAATCCTTATGTCGATAACTTCAGTAGTTTTTGCGCTTTTTTGTCTGTATATAAAGAACGTGCAGTGTTTACGGTAGATTTTTTACAATCATTGCTTGAATTTTATAGGAAAGAATTTGTTGATTTATATGTTGATTTTGTGTTAAATAAATCATGCCATCAACATTTCACTCATTTCTATCAAGGTTTTATGAAAGTTTGCGGTGGACGTGTTCTTCAACTATTTCATTCACATGAATTAATGTCAGTGGTCGTTGGAAACGAAGATTATGATTGGGATGCATTGGAAGAAAATGCACAGTATAAAGACGGCTATACGGCGTCCGATCAACCAATTAAATGGTTTTGGGAAGTTCTACGAGAGCTTTCTTTGGAGGAAAAGAAAAAGTTTTTATTATTTTTAACGGGATGTGATCGTATTCCCATTCAAGGAATGAAAGCTATTAAGGTTAGTATATATTCTATTTTACAATAAATAGTCTAGAATCTAGACGATAAGAAACATTTTTCTTTGTAACCTTTCATTTTATGGTTTATGGTATTTAAATGTTAATGACGCAAATGGATTCTACAGAAAAAAAGTGCCTTTAGGATGCCAAAATTATATTCTCTTAACTTTTCTAACACCGACGTTATTCACATAAGTTTTAAAGTCGAAAAATCGAACTGGTTATAACCCGAAAACAAAAAATGCAAGCCAGTTCTTGTTGACACTGATGAACTTGTCTCAAAAAAAGAGATCGAGATAATACTATCCATTTTTTTCTATCTCGTATAGTTATGAGATATCCTATTAAAACATCGAATTTGGCCCACTTATCCGATTATATTATAGGGTTAAATAGAAAAATAATTGAAAATTCGTCATGTGCGCCGTCATTCTATTTTACATAAATTTTTTTGTTTTGTTAAACTTATCTAATTTATTTAAAACAAAACTGTCTATTTCAACTGGGAATATTCAACAATTAACTCAAACAATTATTTATTTTTATTTGTTTAAATAATTTTTAATCTTCTTTATAGATTGTAATTCAACCGACAGCCGATGATCGTTTCCTTCCTGTAGCTCATACGTGTTTCAATTTGTTGGATCTCCCCCGATATCAAACAAAAGAAAGGCTCCGTTATAAATTGTTACAAGCAATTCAACAAACTGAAGGATTCTCTCTAGTTTAAAAAAAAATAAAATAAAAAGTGAGTAGGCATTTTTATAAATAAAATTATGTATTTTCTAATTTTATAATAATATTAATATTTATATTTCAAAATGTGTACTTTCTTTCAGAATAAAATACTGATGGATTGTTTATATCATTTAAATTTAAAATTAAATTAACGAAGGCTTTTTAATTATCGTCAGCGTTATTAATTTGAATTAGTTCATAATATTAATAAATAAAACAAATTATTTATCGTTATACTTCTGCAGTAAAAAATTATTTATGAGGCCATTGTGGCCGTGTATAACTTACCCACACGTTCTTGATAGACGTACGACGTGTAAACTTAGCTGCAGCCGCTGCGACACTAAATAAAATAACTAATACGTTCTCAAAACTGTACAAAAGAATATGCAATTCACAGTTTTAGGATATGCAATATCAGCGATACTAAATAGAATACTCTCAAAGAGGTCAACAACCGCAGATACTGTAATCGGCAATTAACGAGCGTATTTTGAGCGTATTAAGTAATTAGGATTTAAAAAATCTTCGGGTATTAGATACCTGGCAACAATGATGCCTAATTAATTATAGTTTGTGTATTATTTGTTTCAGTTTATTATTTTATATGAAAAAAATTTTGTTCTAATAAACTTAAACAGCATTACACAAACCCAAATTTTTATAAAAATTTTGAAAGTTAAAAGTGTTACGGCAAATAATTTGTTTCATTTATTTTAAGGCGTTTTTGTTACAACAATTTTTTTTGTTTTTTTAATTTATTGCATTTTTATTAATAAAAAAGTAAACACCATAAAAATAGAAATTAATTACTTCTGAATGAAGTTTAATTTAATATTGCTGCGTTCCGAAATTACATGAACCACAATAGTGAATATTATGACGCCTCACCTAACCATCAGCAGTTATAACTGTATTTCTGCTTTAGCCAATTCTGAAATTAAAGTCGCACGACAACATATGAGTGAGGTCACAATCCAGACAACTATAATAGGTGTTATATGGTAGATTAATTAAATGTGCTGAAAATCGAAGAGATAAAAAAAGTATCGAATACATAAAGAGCAAATAATGTGGTGGTGTATGCATAATTAGAATCCTAAGAAAAATTAAGGACTTTAATTGCGTGTATCACCACATCTTTTGTGCTTTTCAACATTGGTTGTTATTTTTCGATTTTTTCAAATTTTTTATATTTTTCCATTTTTTCAACACCTTAAATAAAAATGAACTTGATGCAATATAAATTTTCACAGCTGATCACCGAAGAAAAATTGCCTTAGTTGTCTATTATGATCAAAATACCTTTCCAGTCAGATATCCTATAGGCACCTAGGATGTGTCAATTTCCCAACGCTTGTGTTTTCCATATTTTCTAGGCGGAAATTTTGACAAATGATATGAGTGACCTGTATGCCTCAGTGTGGATAAAGAAGTTTCACTTGCTGAGCACGTGTGTTGGGCATTATAAAAAAAAAGTGTAAGCGGGTGAAGGGGGTGTCAAGGAAACGTGATATTCGTAGTTTGTTTCCAATTTCAATTTAATTATTGTTTGCTTGTTCGTTTTTTAAGAGCCTAGAATGACTTCAAAAGACGAAATATTTCGTGACATATTTTATGGATAACTCTTTTCCTTTCATCTCGAGCTAGGGATATCAATAAAAGTAACTTTTATTATTGTATAGTATTTCCCAATAAGACCGGTTTGCTTAAAATATGAATATATTTTATTTTTATTTGTGCTCATAAGTGATGATTGTCCTTGTTCTACACACATAGCCTTGAAATTTGCTCATTTTTGACATAAATGAAAAACTTTCACCTTGCTGTGCTAAACGATTTTAACTTTTGGTGCTAGCCCCTTATTCTTTTGAAAATAAAATACAGCTATGTTACTTGTTCATTTTATTTAAATACTAGCAGATATCAGCCCGCTTTGGTGGGCAATTTTATTTTTAAAAAAAATCTACCGTGTCATAGTCCTCATAGACTTCATGTCATAGACCTCATTTATCATCTCTTTTGTTCACAAGTTTTCGGATTTTAAATTTTTTGGTGAGGAACCTTAATTTTTTGAAAATAAAATTTAGCCCATGATACTCGCTGATAATGTAACTCTCTACAAGTAAAATAATTTTTAAAATCGATTCAAGTATTCAATCGGTTAATTCAAAAATGATGAATATCAACTTCGATGCACATCACCCCCAAAATAACTTCTACCCCTTTTTAATCTCGTTAGGCGATAAGTTTCAATAAAATACGAAACACATCTTCCATCAATTCTGTTAAAGAATTTTTATGCAAAATTTGAAGAATTACGTTGTCTCATGCAAAAGTTGCCCCCGTTTTTCACCTCCTTAGGGGTAGAATTTCGAAAAATGCTTTCTTATCGGATGCCTACATCATACAAAGAACACAACTTCCAAGTTTCAAGCCTCTATTATCAGCGGTTTAGGCTGTGCATTGATACGTCAGTCAGTGATTCAGGACAAAGCATTTTATATGTTTAGATATCGCCTTCAGAGCCTACAATAAAAATATTTAGCTAGATTTATAAAATTATTATTAATTGGCTAGACCGGTTTCGATTGCTTTGGAAACCCTTTTCAGTAGTATTACTTAAAATTCTTAAAAATAAAAATAAAATACCAAAATACGAAAAATTAAATAAAACAAAATAAAGCATTTTAAATGCTTTAAAAAAATAAATCATGAAAATCGAAGCTGTTATTGAGGATTTCCGGAGAATTTCTATTTTATGTATTCCTTGATGCGACTATATTGTCATATAAGATTGTCTGAGAGAAACAGTTGAGGTAGCAAAGAATGGCTATTATTTGATATCACCTCACAGAAAAATCAAGCTTAATGCTTTTATAAAAAACTGTAAATATTTTCGGTATTGTGAATGTGAAATAAATTCTGGAACGCGGCTAATAAATTTTTTTATCTTAAAACTTGATATCTATTTTTTGTATGATATTTATAGAAATCCCTATGTATTAATATTTTCATGTGAGTAAATATTATATGGGATCTTCTACATCATTTAAAAATAATTTTTAATGAAAAATTTCATATTTTTAAAGAATATATCGAGAATAAGGATGATAACTACTTATTTGTTTAACTTCAGATGATAATGTAGATAAAGAATTTCTTCTTGTTCTGGGTAATGAGGTCAGTTTTTGAAAATCTTTAGAATTACTCAAAATATGAACGTTTAAAATTCCAAATTAGCAAAGAAAGAGGTATAATAAAGTGACGTCATTTGTATGAATCTTCGCATAGAACTACATCTAAAACTTCGTTTTGCGAAAAAGTGACGAACACTGCTGGTTTTACATTTTGATGTGTAACTATATATACGTTCCAATTTTGATTTGTTTGGTAAATCTTGTTGATTACTCTGGACTACCACGTTTTTCGTTTTATCTTCATTCATGCTGAATTCGATTATTCTGGCCGCTAATTTAAATCTAAGTCTTTTAGATAAATTTACAAATTTTAGTTTTTTGCTTAAAGTCTTAAAATAGCTTAAACCGAGCTTCGTATTTTTTGATTAATTAAGCATAAGAATAGATTATTATGGTATATAAAGGCTAGTACCATCCCAAGCCATTCATTTAAGCGTTACGCTTAAAAACTAAAAATAAATTCTATGAATTTTCGTACAAATGGAGATTATTTTTTATTAAAGGAGTAGGTTTTGACCTGATGAATACAAATACAAATTTAGATATTTCCATTTTAGAAATTACGTGATTGTTTCCCAGTGCTCATTCTAGCATACAAAAGCTTATTGGCTTTTACTTTATTTTTAACTAGCTGCAAACACCCGCAATTATTTAAAACAATAAATTTTATAGCTTTCCAGAACATTGTTTTAATTTTATAAACAGTCAGTTTTACTCCAAAATGATTAAAATCATTTTTACTTCACAATATGCTTTAGAGCTTTCTAGATCATTCTTAAAATTTCTAAAACTATCTAGAATATTCTAGACTCGATCAAAACATTTTCAATTAATTTAAAACAGTTTTATATATTTTAGAGCTTTCCAGTTTATTCTCGACTTTGATATTTATAGATCGATCTGAAATTTTTCAGATTATTCGAGAAATGTTCAGACTGACCAAGAACGTTGTAGATCAGTCCAGAATAATGAAAACAAATCATATCTATAAATACATTTTCACCCCCGAATCTTTTACACTCCTATAACCATCTTCATGCAACCACCATAGTGACATATGGGAACGTTTAGGCTACAACCACCCACATTCACAATTGCTCAGTGATGTGTATTTTTGGCGAAAAAGTGATTTTATTTAAATATAAATATTTTTGCTTATATTATACGCATTACATAGATATTCTCATACATGAGATTCGTGAAGTTGACCGGATTTTGAATAATAAATGTTTTAATTTATATATGATCAACCGATAAGTTCTTTAAAAAAAATTACCTCCGTTTATGTAAAACTTAAATGAATGGCTTGAGACAGTTCTTGAATCTCTGAATCTAGATTTTCAAGTAATTTTAACAAAAAGCCAAATACAATGTTAAATTTGCGGTGTCCTGTTTTGAGTAATCCAAATTCTTTTAGCTGTTGATTTGCTGCAGATTTCTTATAATTTGGAATTTATTCTTTAGGTTTAAATTTTCTTTAGTTTACAGGCTGTGATAAATGGTTTTAAAAGATCCTAAATACTATTTTGCTCACATCACACAATAAAGTCATAAGCATAGATAATAAATATTTATATTATACTACAGATACGCATCTCTATCATCATCCCGGAAACTTGTATATTTAGTTGTCACTCCAGACATGGCATAGCGCTTCAATCAATTGACCGCCTTTTTTAAAATACTCAATGCCAAATTCTAAATAAAATTTAAAATTTCGTTAATTTGGAGCTCATATAGCTCATATGATAAAAAAGGTTAGATTTGCGCATCTACATTATAAATAGTGATCTATGATCATAAGTGTGTGTAGTTTACTTAAAAAAAGTAATTTTAGTTAATTAATTTAAAAAAAATGTTATAACATAGTTCCTATTACCAAAACTTACATTTTCTTTTATTTTAAATTTATAGATCACTGGCCCATACTTAAAAAACTTACTGATTACACCATCGTTCTATATGTGTTCTACCCCCAACTATTAAATTGATGGATATTCGTTTTTATGGTATCCTAAAAGAAAAATAATCCTAGAGGATACAACCAAACATTTTCCGTGTGAAAGAGTATGCCCCGCTGCCGATAATTTCTAATGTAAGCAGTATAAAGAACACATATACACGTCTCAAGGTTGATATAATAAGTAAGTTTTTTTAGGTGTGAGCTTTTGATCTATTAGATTTTACACAAAGAATATTCAAAAATGAACGAAATTAAAGTGCCTACATTATATAAAAATTGTACATTGTCACTATTTTGATTCCCCCACTCTGAGCGATGTCAAAATACGTCGAAATACACTTCTTCGCTGTACTCTTCCTACACTAGAGCATCATAAACACAGTAATCAATCTTGTCAACACACACATTAATAGGCTCATATGTCGAAATAATAAAACAAACAATACAGTAGTTGAACGGCACATTTAAGATGATCCATTATAAAATTAATACTCGACAGATTTATTAGAATATTTATAGAGAAAAATAACATTTCATTGAACTGCAAATTTTAAAATAAAATAAAGTATAAAGTAATTTATAAAGTTTAAATTATCTTATAAAAGCAACAAGTTTTCGAACGTACAAAAAGATATTTCGTTTTAACTCTTAAATTGAATGCTTTTTGGTAATCCCCACACACTCTCTTTTGATATTAATTATTACTAATTAATTTGTAGGAAATATGACTAGGAATTAATTTAAATAAACGTTTCGTCATTTGTTTATGACTTCCTCAGCAACAATGATGATTTTATGAATTAATTATTACTGTATGGCATAGCCACTCATTTTGAAAATGGTTGTTCAGAAAGCAAGAAATTTTTCTTGTTCAACATTTTTCCACATAAAGAGATCTTTGAAATAATATATTTGCATTTCTTTATTAACTTTATAACATTTATAGTGCTGTAAATACGTAGAAAAGTCGTAAATACGTAGAGGTCAGTGAATGCGAACGACCAAAAAGACAAATGACAAACCTGTGCTAACTGAACCTACAACTAAGTTGTGAATATATTGCCAAGCTAATTTCATAACAAAAATTACATTATAATAAAACAATGTTTGTAAGTGAATGAAATAATGGTAATTTTTTAAGCGTATTTCATTTTGACGTTTTGGTATTTGTACAAAGATTTGGACCGTTTTGGGTATTGGACAGTTAAGTTTTTGGCTGTTTTATAATCAAATACGCTCATATATTTAATCATATCGTGAGCGCCTTTTATTATCTAGTTCACGCACTGTAAGAATGATGATATTCGAAGACGAATCCCATTTAACACTTGAATAAATTGCTTTTGTTGTCATTTTAATGTACATAAAAAGTAAACACATGGCCTTAATTTTTTGTATTTTGTAGTTGTTTTTTTATACATTGCCTCACATCATCTATTTTTTGTTAACAAAATAAAAACTATTTTGCTAAATAGATAAAATAAAGAGATATTATATTTTAGACATTATTTAGTTGTTTTTTTAATATATATACCCTTTATCTAGTAATTTTGTAAAAGCTTCTTGCTTCCTATATCTTGGTAACATGTAAAAACAGTTATCTTTAGTTAGATTTTTCCTCAACGTATCCACTTCGCGTTCCATGCATGTAGTTGTTATTTTAAAAAATTCTTTGAATACACTCCTACATATCTCGGGAGTGATTTCTTGAACCGTTCCCCTTGGTAATAAAGAAAAAATTGATACATCTTGGAAACCTTCTTAACCCTCTTTTTTCGGTAGTAGTTGGGGGTTAATCTGTTTTTTACAAATTACAAAAAAGTATGCATCAAATAAAACGCTCATTTTGTGGCACCCTGTAAATTCGATGTCAAAAGTGAATAGCTGAATGTTAGTATTTTCGAAATCGCAGATTTGTATATAGAATAACTTTTTTCGTAACCTTATAAAAAAAAGTTTTCCATCCGGAACTTAAGTAGACACGCTGTATAATTGATTTTCAAGTATCTTTTTACATCTTATATAGGCAGAATTTTTATGATGATGAAGTCATGGACCATGCAGTTATTCTAGGGTTAAATATTTGTATGTTAAAAAAAATCAGACACTTTTTTGATAATATTTTTATTGAAGTTTTTTAGCTGACACTTTAATAATAATATTTTTGCAAGAGTAGAAATAATGATTCATTTTAAAAATTCGTAAATAGTCGTTTCGTGCATAGTTTTATGTGAGGGACAAAGGACGACAAGGCATTATTATTTAACACCCGAAATATAAAATATATACAAATAGAAAGTAATAGAAAGACATTGCAGAATTATAAAGCATAAATATTCCATCTGAATGTATTTTTGTAAGCGTAAGATTTATTTTTATATTAACTTATACATAGCTACCGAGCAAGCTAAATATTTCTGCAATTCAAGCAATTTTATTATCACACTTAAATAAAATAGCTTTAGATATTAAGAATTGACATGTAACTAAAATTTAAAATATTTTCATGTTATTTTGAAAGTTACATGGATTATTTATGTGTTAAAGATTCGATTGTCCAGGGTATTGGGGTTCTTCATAATAATGTTGTGTGCCTGGTGGTGCTTTGTAACCAGGATATGTGCTATTAAGGGCATGTTGAGCAAAGAATCCTGAATAATCTTTATTAATCCGACGGGGTCTCATTGCAGGTCCTTTTGCTAACTCTATTCGAGCTCTATTTTCTGCTTCAGCTTGTGCTTTCACACTTGCTGGCGGCCATTTTTGATCACCACGCATATTGCTTCCTCCTGTAAAGACAAAAAATTTGCATTTTTCCAAAATAACGAATGACATATACATTGTTATCCAAAAAAGTAGGAACACTGTAATTCTTTTTTTGTCTTGCGATTTACAAAAAAAATTATCGTATAGTTTTTAGTCATGGCATACTTAGAGCACTCTCAAATATTTTATTACTTTTCCGATTTCTTTTGGGAAATTGACACTTAATAAAATATTGGTAAGCTAGATATTTGGTTGCCTAAATTTTCCATGTTTTCCTTGTTCCACATAAATATAATTTTATACAGTTTGCTTTAAACACAAAAGATTTGTAGAGTATTATTTTCAGGAGTTTTTATTCCGCGAAATATTAGCCAAAGAGTTACAAGTAATTTTCCTATATCTTATATAATTAGAACTACTTTGTAGACCTGACTTTTTTCTATCCATTATGAGTAAATGGAGGTGAATGGTGTCTACCGTTTACTTATTTTGACATTAAAAAATAAAATTGTTCTCAAAAATGTGAAAATTATTCAGAAGTATAAAATAACGATTTCTTAATGATAGTCCAATCATCTTAGGGTTTCACCTGGGAATCTAATGGAGTAAACTGTATACTTTATTTTGATAATACAATTGTCTACTCAAAAGTGGCATTTGCTCACGTGTCAGCGTCCTAAGATATTTAAGATCAAAGGTCACAAAAATCAGTTTTTTGAGAATATCTTGTTTCCTTTACCTTTAATCGTATTTACATTATATAGACATTTTAGAGGATAAAATTGTCTACAAATTTCACCTGAAAAAATTTTTTATTCGTTGAATCTTTTTTTAAATAGGGAGCGCAGAAGATGGAACGCTCAGCTATACATTACTTAGTGCAGGATCAATTCTGAATCCCAGTCGATTATATTTCATAATCTTCTATATACCTATAAATTTCTTTTATTGTTTCTGTGACGTTTTCGGCTTGTTGAACCTTTCTTGTTGGAGATGATATTGGCCTTAAAAATTGGTGTAGTAAACGGTGTGGTGTTTTGCTTCAGCAGCAATTATTATTTATAATTATAATATACAAAGATTTATCCTCGACAACTTTTATAAGAGTTACATATGATTAATGACAAGGGAAACGGCATATTCTCAAAAACATTTGTACCATCAAAATAAAGATTTTTTCAAATTTTCAGCTTATCCTGTTAGATTGCGAGGTTAGACTTTTTTTTTCTTTGTTAAGATGAGTGGATTATAAACATTTTTAACTCCCGAACTAAAAAAAGGGGGTGTTATATGTTTGACCGCTATGTGTGCGTGTCTATCTGTCTGTGGCATCGTAACGCCTAAACGGATGAACCGATTTTGATTTTTTTGTGCCGTTTGAAAGGTAATTTAATGTAGAGTGTTCTTAGCTATGTTTTAACTGCGACTTTAGGGTCCCGTACGCGAAAAAAATAAAAATTGGGAATTATCACCAAAATCGGCTCAGCTTGGAAAAGGCTTTAAGGAAAAGGGTAATTTAATGGATAGTGTTCTTAGATATGTTTCAAGTGCGAGTTTAGGGTTCCGTACCCGAAAAATTTGTCGGGGATTTTTTACATTTCACTTGTATAGTGTTAGCGTTGCCAATTATCAATTATATCTAGGCAAATGTTAAAAAATATTTGAGTGTTATTTACTTTTCGAATGGCTTTATATACAAACCGTACCTTGGAAATTCGTGGTCGCTGGTTGTGATATAAAAACTGGTGATGGAGCTTGATGTATTGGAGGCTCTTTTCGTAGAGTTAGTAAACCAGAATGTGGGGCAGGTTGATAAAATTGTGGTGGGGGTGATTGATATTGTGGTTGTACCGGTGCTTGAAATGGTTGTGGTGATTGAAAACTTGGTTGTGGTGATGTAGCCACTGGTGATGGTACGTGGGACCAACCTTTTGATGACGTGTTATTTTGTGGTTGTTGTAGATTTAATTTTAATTGTGGTGAAGGACTATTGTATTGCTGTGGTGGCGAAATGGGCGTTGCTTGATATTGTGGTGTTGTCTAAAACAAAGATTTTAAATTAGGAATATTTCACCCTGGGAGACACTATCATAAAATTTTGAGCTACTTTCTACGAGTATGGCGATTCCTAAATAAGTTGAATTACATAATTATTGAGTGACTTCCTGCCATAGCGCCCAGAAGCCAGATTAAAAGAATTTGTTACAATAACTCTTGACCTGATGTGAAAATTGTTTTGAGTGAAAACACATCGATTTAGATATCGAAGGGGTTGACCCCTAGCCACTTTTTTTAATATTTTAAATTATTAAAATATTAACAAATAAAAGTGGACTAAGCAAAGTAATTTGGAAATTTTATTTCTTATCATAATTATGGAGTTCCACAAAGTAAAGCTCTCTACAATTAATTATTAATGTATATTTGGATAATATGATTTGGATTGCTCACCTTGGCGTAAACAGGCTGTTGTTCTTCTTCGTTCGTGTAATTATCGGTTTCAGGTGGAGGAGGCCAAGCAACACGTTTCAATTCTAGAACAGAAGAATACAATTGTTAATAATTAATCTAGTGGGATAATTTCGTCAAATTGCAGTGTTTAATTTTTAGTTTTATTTTAGTTTTCATGTTTATTTATTTTTCTCTAGTTACAATAAGATCTTCGTGTAAATACAAAATGTATGAAAAGTATAATATATATGTATCATACTTAAAAATCTGCCAAAGAATCAGTTTAATCCCAGAACGCGTTTGAATGTGGTCTTTGGTAATGATATTTGTCCGCCAATATGAATGCTTTTAAGTGGTATAATGGTTTGCTTATCTTTTTTGTTTGATATAATGATATATGGTTAATTGTAAAGAACAGCGCGCGAAAGACGACCCAAAAATAACGATTTTCTGTTCTATAAATGCTTGAAAGATGGAATTTTCACCAATCTACTCAAAATAAAGTCAAATTAACAGAAAACTTTTATTTTTCACATCATAACCGTAGATGATAGTTCAAAGTCCCTTGATCACAATAAACACAGTTTTGGGGCCTCTTACGGGACGAAATTTTGATTTATTTCATTTTAAAATTGTGTTTTTTAACATAGTACCTTATGGAAAAACTCAAAACAATGTTAACTGTACTAAAATTAATCGGTGATTGAGCTTCAAAAAAGGTTTCATCATGAAGAAAATTTATCACAGATTCTGTTTGCCTTACGACGCTTTCCAAATAGAAAACATAAAAAACTTTGGTTTTTGACGCTTTTACAATATTTTTGGAGCATTTTATTACATTTACGTCATACAAATTGTCCAGTTGAATAGTTACGTGACGGCCGGATTACTTTAAAAAAAAAGAACTCTTATTTTCAAATTCTAAAGGCATTAATTTTTTTTTAGTTTTATATAGGCGGGTTTTTTAAGGATGTATGAGCACGGTAGTGGGGGCATAAATTTAAAAAATATATATTCTCTATTTTGATGATAAATTATATTATAACTTGACGATATAAGACGAAAAGTAAGAATAAAATTTTTAGATATCTGGCGTTATTTTCAAAATACCGAAAATTGAAAATTTTGCTTAATTATTCAGCTTTCGATATTTCGAAAACCAAGGTACATATCGAAAAATTTTATTCTTATTTTTCATCTACATTCATGAAGTTATAACAAAATTCATCATCAAAGTTGAAAATAAGATAAAAATAATTTCAACCCTAAATCTACCCTACTCTTACATCCCTTATATGGATGGAGACACTTGGTTTTTTTCTTTTCTATGTCATTGCCTATATGTTTACTTTCTATTAAAAAGTTTTTTTTTAGCTTGTTTTCATTCATTCCAAGTGAAAATTATCAGAAACTTTTAAAATATGTTGTTTTTTGAGATTCCTCCTTAAGAGCCAATGTATTTTATATCGATTTTCAATGATTTTTTTCTTAAAAATTTACATGGATACCTATGCTAAAATTTTAACCACATATTCTTTGAGTAAAAGTCTATCTTTAAAAAAATTTTGAGCCTTTAAATCAAACATTGTTGCCATGCTCATACATCCTTAAAGAAAGTAGCCAAAAATTTCATTATTTGTGTTCAAATTACATTTACTGACTCGCAAAAAATTTTTTCTTTTGTGTTTTCTTAAATCAAGTATTCAACATTGAAAATCACATTGGTGGCTCGTATAGTAAACAGCTTTTTCAAATTTGAGGTGTAAAAATATTTCATATGACGCATTTAACTTTCTAAATAAAATTTTTGTGAAATGAATTTAAGTATTTTTCCGCATAAAAATAATATTAATAACTAAAAGTTGATCCAAATAAATATCAAGAAGGCCATCGTAATGTTAATTTTAGAAAATTAACGATAATAATGAAAATTTTGTATGCTAAATACATATTATAAAAAATTATATTAGAGATTACACCACCTACACAATTTTGTTAAATATTTAGGTAAGTTGTCAACGACTAATAAAAAAGATTTCATTGTATGATGATATTTTTAACAAAATAATTCATTTTGAATAAAGAATGAATACAATTTAAAGTACCTACTACTAGTTCAGATATAATTTCAAATTGAATCTTCTTCAGGTGATCTACAATAATGGTATAATCTATACAAAATCGTTTATAAAAATTAATGAAGTTATATCTTAATTAATGAAGTTATATCGCAATTCGTAAACCATGAATGAGTTTCGCAAATGTTTTTGTAACTTTTCTATTATATCCAATATGTAAACAATAAATAGTAAAAGGAATCAAACGATTCATGTAAAAGTTAACACTGTAAAAATAATTAATAAATAGGCAACCTGTATTACGTACATGTTACATATGTATGAGCGTTTTTTGATTATTTGTCAGCCATGAAAACACTAATCTTATACATGTATAACGTATACGTAATACAAGTTTATTAATTTTTACATATACTTAAAGCATCATTTAATTAACAATTTATTATTTATTAACAAATAGAAACAGTTCTAGTGTTTACAAATGGTATTTGACACCAAGAAACACATTCGACTAAGCTTTAGCAAAAAGTGAGCGGTTTATTTAATTTTCCTTAATCTGTTACATCTTTGACTGTACAAAACTATCAACCATCCGACATCCATTAAAATTAATTTTAAAACTAAAAACCTGTCTTTATTTCTTGCTATATAAAAACTGTTTACTGTTTTATCTTTTTACTAATACACTTTGAGCGTAGATAATAAATGTCTTCATACATAAAATAATTTGCATCAAAACAATAATATCAAAAATCTTGAAATATTAATTGAAGAACAAAAAAAAAAAGAAGCGTTATAGGGAATAATAAAAATATTTATAATTATATATAGATGTTGAACTAGCACTGAAAATTAATAAAAATTTAAATTTAGATCCGAAATTTGGAGTAGAAATGAATCATATTCAAACACATATATGTACCAAGATAATTTGTTTTTAATGAATAGTTGTTAGTTTCAATGTAGACATCACATAATTAATTTTACACAAAGATTAACTTAATTTGTAGGTTTGCTTATCTTTTTTTATTATATGAGTCTTAACGTAGATCACCTGAAGATGATTCAATTTATATCGAAACTAGTAGTGAATTAAAAAGAATGCAAATAAATTAATAAATTCAAAAAACCTGCAAAATAAGTATTTTATTTTATAAAAAATGAATGGCCAGAATGTAAGTGTATCTTTCTGTGTTCGATTGTATCCTACTTTATTGCATTTCAATGAAATGTCAATCGTTTTGCCATAATTGCACAAGTAATAAGTACATGTAAAAAACTTTGATAAATGAAATGTCGTTTAGTTCATCAATTAAGGAGATTTTTGAAAAGTTATATGCCCATCTTCAGCCGAGAAGCACATTTGATTATTTTCTTATTGTTGTCCAACTTCAGAATATTTTAGACAAAATGTTCTTACCCAAACATGCTTCAGAACTAACACACGCTGTTCGCACAAATATTGTTTACATAAAAACAAATTTTTATGTAAAAACACAAATTGTTTTGTAAAAGACAAAATGTTGAGCGTGTGTGTGATAGAACCGAATAAAACTTTTGTAATATAATAATATATACATTTATATTTATCAAATTCTTTAATGAATTGTGGGAAAGTTGGATGATTATGGCACAATTCAAACAAATTAGTTGATTTGGAGCTATATATTATTCCCACGGTTCAAGGAAAAAAAAATGTTTTGCAAAAATATTTGGGCAACTAACCGATGTGTGTATATCCAACTAAGATATTGAGTATACTTTTGGTTTTAAGTCTTTTTAAATAAATTGCTTTCAATTGCAACAAAACTTAGTTTGATAATAATTTAGTTTCATCAGTGTACATTGAAAATGTTTTTATACAAAATGCCTTTGGATGAATGGTTTTGTATAAAATGGTTTTAAAATGAATGGTAATACGATGTGTATAAAAAATGAAAATATTATGTCTCTAAAAAACATTTGGATGCATCAGTGTGCGTTCGAACTTAATACGATAATGTACAGGGCTGTTCACGCTATACGACACGGAAGGTTATGCCTCATATTATACGATGCGGAAGAAACGGTTTAATATAACAAAATTTTCTTTCAGGAACAGATGGATGATTATTGGCTGTACATTTTAAAAATATTAAATACCCTGTTTTTTAATTCATTTTCAGGTTACACGATCAAAATAATGGTGTTTTTCATAAAGGTTTTCCTACTTTAAGCTTCACGGTTTTCGAAATATTCTGTATTTTCTGAAATTATAGTAGCAATTTTAACGTATAATTTCTTACAGGAAAGTTGATGTTATTTGATAGTTAACAGTTACAATTTACATTTACTGTTGACATAAACACTGTGTTGTATTTAAGTTAAACAAGTTAAAACTTGTAATTTTTAATCATCATTTTGGGACAACCCGTATACTTAGGTATACGGGTTGTATACCTAAGTATACTTAACGTATACCTGTATACGTTATTCAATTATTCACAGTTACGATCGAAACTCAATCGATTAGTAGACTCCAAGTTAATCTTGGTTTGAAAAGATGTAAGCTTTGAGAAATTATACGTTAAAATTGCTTTTATAATTTCTTTCAGAATATACCGAATATTTCGAACACCGTGAAGTTTAAGTTAGGTAAACCATGAGAAAAACAACTTTATATTGGTCGTAAACGATGAAAATGAAATTAAACACAGGATGTTTCACTTACAAAAATTCTACAATAACTCTCCATTTATTTCTGAAAGAAAATTTTGTTATAATCAAGCCGTTTAGCCATAATCTTCCGTGTCGTATAGCGTGAACAACCCTGTATATGCAGTTGAGGGTTTCGATTTTTCCCAAATTAATACTTAGTTTTTCGACTTCATTAAAAATTTATAATAATTATTATATAAAATTATATTGTTATTGATTCATAAGCAAAGAAAATTTTGTAGTGCTCAAGAAAAAGCAAACTCCCTGTATTAATCAAGAACGTAAATTGAAATAATTAGGGAAATTAAATAAAAAAAAACAGAAATTCCATAACTAGAATTTACTATGTTGTTTTATTTAGTAAAATATATATTTTCAACAATGGAAAAATATTGTAGTTAAACGAAAAATTGCCAGGGATTACAAAAAAAAATAATTTTAAGCCAACAGATGAGTCAGTAAATATTAATAATAGCTGTGTAAAATTTTAATCTTAAAACACTAAAACGCATGAGAAAATATTACCATTCATAAAAAAAATGTTTACACACCCCTTAAAAATTTGTTTTTACCTTATTTTATTAAGTAAAATTTTCCAACACACTAATTTAAAAAAAAAAAGAAATATTAAGTGCACCCGATATATTTGTTTCACCCAAATAAACTTAAATAAAATAAAACGTATATTCTCAAAATGTTATTAAAATGATGAATGCGCATGCGATTTACGTGCGCAATAATATGATGATTAGGTGAGTGCAAGTATTATAAATTTGATATGTGATTTGAGGAGAAGTGTGTTTGTTATACCTGTGTGTGTTATAATAATCTCGACTAAATTATTTTTGTTCACCTGTCACCTAGAATTGAAATTAATTTCAAGACATCTTTGCTCTACATCTTTGTCATCTAACATAGTAGGTATGATGATATGAATCATGTTCGTTTGGACGACGAGGTCTTATGAATTAGCATCAGACATGATGATATATGAATAATTTTTTACATTCGGATAAAAATAAACATTATAGAATGATATCATGGCCAATTTTTTTTTATTTTCGTGAAAAATTGTTTTAATTGTGTTAATAAACTATTATTAAATTTAATACATAGTATTTTTTATTAAAAATAAGGCCAAGTTCATTTGGCATATGTTTAATTATGAATAATTTCGTAATAAAATTATTGGTAAATAAAAGATTACATTGTAAAATTTGTCATTTATCATCGAAAATTCATTTTACCATTAAAAAAATTTTCTTTCGTTGTTTAGTGTTTACATTTCTATAACTTAGCTGTTTACTAACTTAAATTAGTCATCTTTGTTAAATTATTTATTATACCTATTAATTTGGAATAGTAATTTATCATCATCAAATGTGAAAAAACAAATTTAAAAAAAAGAAAATATCAGAAAATTTAAACCATAATTATTAACCAAAATCGTGTGATTTAAGTAACACCGTTCGATTTGTTTGCTTATGTCAATAAGCATGAACAGCCGATCTGCTTAAAAAATCCGAGTGAAGTTTCTTTCCCGGGATTATCCATTTATTTGGATGCAAGAAATGACTCATGAAAAGTCCATTGCAAAATCATGGGCCCTAAACAAAATTTTGAAGGTCAAGGATCCTTTATATTGATGTCAGCAAGGCGTTCGATAAAGTATGGCACCCCGGCTTGCTCTACAAATTAAAATAAAAATCCCAAGTACACATTACTGTATTTTGAAATCATATCTAGAAGATGGACATTTCTAGGTCAAAGTTCAAGAGGAATTATCTGACTTGTTTCCTATTCAATCTGGCGTACCACAGGGTAGCGTTTTGGGTCCAACTCTCTATTTGATATATACCGCGGACTTATCAACCCTCGGCAAAAGTACCACTGCTACTTTGGCAGAAGATACTGCTATACTATCCAAAGATGTGGACCCCAATGTAGTTTCTCAAAGGCTACAAAATAGTATAAATAAAATAAAAAACTCGTTACAAAAGTGGCGTATTCAAGTAAATGAACAAAAATCAGTTCAAGTAGCATTTTCTTTAATGTCAGTTTTCCACAAGGAAACAAAGTGAAATACCTAGGAATTCACTTAGACAGAAGGCTAACTTGAAGCAAACACATCTGGTTTAAGAGAAAAAACTTTCTAAAATTCTCAAATTTAAAAATTCTCAAAACTTTACTGTCTGTTAGACCATAAATCAAAGTTATCATTACACAATAAAGTGCTAGTGTATAAAACAATTTTAAAACCTGTGTGGACTTAGGATCCAACTACATTATAGGATCCAACTATGGGGAACTGCTAAAAACAGTAACATCGAAATTCTTCAACGGTTTCAATAAAAAGTGTTACGAGCCATTAGTGAACCTCCCTGGTATGTGCGTAATGACGACAGTCTCGTAGTCTCGAAGTGCCCACAATGTGTGATGAAATTACGCGGTTCAGTGAAAGTTACTGGACTCGCCTTGAAAGGCACCCAAACGTTGAAGTAATCAATTTCTTAGACAATAGTGAAAGAGTAAATAGACTAAATAGACAAAGTGTTCTAGACTTAAGATTTAGATTTACGTAAATCGTTTTAATTATAGTTTACATACTATAAATTCGATTAGGTGTATACCAGTGGGTAGTTAGCGTTCTGTCTATACAGCAGACCTATTTATTGGTTACTTTAGGAACTGATAATAGAGTATTAGGATACAAAAAAGAAAAAAAATTTGCAATGGACTTTTTTTAGGTCATTTCTTGCAGCCGAATAAATATAATCCCGGAGAAATTTCACTTGGATTTTTTAAGCAGAAAAACCTTTATTTTCCTGGACTAACATATTTTCATATTTGAAACAATTATTCATGTCAGTTTGAGCAAAATGAATAAAAATATTCTAGCTTATCATATTTACTAATACCTATTTGTTTCATGTGCGTCACAGTTGTTGAGGTGTTCATAATATTTATAATTTCCAATTAAAACACCTGCTTTGTATTACATTTAAATATCTGTTAAATTTTCATTTTTCAAAATTGTTTTCAATACACTTACACGTTACATAGAATGAATGCAGGCAGGCAACATCATACATTCCACCGTTAATTTATGAATATGTTTTTCTTTTTGTGTTAAAATCAACACACTCAAGGTGATTGTGAAAGATATAGAATAATAACTAGGTATTTATAATTAATTTTAATAAGAAATTTTTTCTATTTTTAAAAACTCCAATGTTTAAAGTAACAAGTGAAAACAAACAATTGACTGAGTTAATTGTTGAAATACCATGTATAGACAGTGTTGATTTCTTTATCACATTACACATACAAACATGTGACACATACATAACTGATAATCAAGTATAGTACATATTATAAAATTTTGATAAGGAACATTTTTTACATTTAAACTTTTGTTATATCTCTAACGGTTTACAAGATGGGTCCTACGGACCCAAGACCCAATTGACCTATGATGCTCGTTTACGAACTTGACCTCACTTTTTACGCCCTGAGTACGCTGTAAAAATTTCAGCTTGATATCTTTTTTCGTTTTTGAGTTATCGTGTCCACAGACGGACGGACGGACAACCGGAAATGGACTAATTAGGTGATTTTATGAACACCTATGACAAAATTTTTTTCCTAGCATCATTATTTTTAAGCGTTACAAACTTGGGACTAAACTTAATATACTATGTATATTTCATATATACACACCTATTTAAAAATGCAATAAAACCCATGAAATTGTGCACAAAATAAGAGATAAGGGATAAGTGAAGATTATAACGAGGATAACTGCTACTTTTATAAAAATAACTCTGACGATTTTTGACAAAAATTTTTTTAAAATTATTTTTTAACTGTTTCGTTTCCAGTAAATGTTCTCGTAATATCAGGCATAGTAAAATACCGATATCTAAAAGCTAAAAATTTGGTGTTTTTTGAGTAATTTTTCCCTTAGACAATAAAAAAGCATATTTTCATTGTACCCCAGATCTGCGTGCAAGAAAAATTTGATGTTGAAAAAGTACCAGAAGAAATCAATAATAAATGAATATTCATTAAAAAAATTTTTGCCCAGTGTGGCAACTAATTCGGTTCTACACGATACAAATTGGGCAACTATAAACAAAACAATATTTGCTTATTTCATTGGCTTAATTAAAATTTCAAAAACACAATAATAAATATATTGTTATTATTTACTCAATATTAAGCAACTTTTATTTTTAAATCATAAACAATCAATTAAATATGAAAACCTTTTTCATGGTAAATTATAAAAAGAAAGTTAGTTTTCAAATCATCATTAAAAAGAACATAACACATCATAATTCTGTCAACAAAAATGGGTGGCTATATGTCTGGTGTAGTCATAAGAGTGATATGTGATGTCCATAAAAATTTGCCTTGTTTTATTCTAAAGAATGGACCAGTAAAATTTTATATGCCAAAGCGGCCTACACATATTAAAAATTTTCCGCTGCTATCAATAAAAAATTTTGATTATGGAATTAAAAGAAATATTTTGCAAGAAGGCCGTAGATTTCTTTCACCAAATTTATTGTGGATGACACTGTTAGCCAGCGAAAATATTCGTCCGAGATTGTTAAAATCGGTGTTTAAAAGAGCTTTAAATGGTTACTTTTTAAAAGAAATAGCTACATAGGCTACATTTGGAGTTTTCGTGTCGTTTCGATCAACTTACCGTCAATTAATATACTGGTGTGAAAAACTGGAAAGACTGCAGCGGTAAGTTATCCTCTTCGACAAATTAGTTTTTTATAATACAATTACATTGTGCATTAAATGTAAAGTATGTTTCATATTTTACATACTTTTTAAAAGTCATATAAATGGTTTACTTTAAAGAAACATTTCAAGATTTATTTTCCCTCTCTCCCCTCATCGCACCAATTTCTACGCAACCTTGGCAGTCTTTTCAACATATTTTGATGTTATTACAAAAAATGCGGACAAACAGCGAAGGCAGCATGTGTACACACAGATGTTAATCTAAAAGTGGTGTTATTTTATTGTCCTGACTAAGAAACGTAAAGATATTTTGAAAATTTGAGTATAAATTTTCGGACCTTTTACAAGAAATTCCCTATGGGAAGTTAATAACAAATAATCCGTTTTAAATAGTAATAATAATATATTTAATAAACTACCGATATCATTAAAACGTTTAAGTTTCTCTGGGAATGGATCTTTAAATAATACTGGATCAGCACGAAATTCTACAGCTTGTAATGGCATTTTACCAAATTCACGAGCAAATCGATCAACGCATGCAGATCTTTCAACCATATGCCCTAAATCAGCGGATAACATTTCAGTATTCGTACATTCAGGGCGTTTAAATATTTTACGTGGTGTAACTTTTATTGGCCTTTAGGTAGAAAAAAAATTTTGACCTTTAAATCAATTATTATTGCCATGCTCATACATCCTTAATAAAAAAAAACCAACCAATTGATGAATGAATACAATTCCACCAGTATAGAAGAACTATAAATGCAATTTTCCAAAAATAATTTATTTAAAAAAAAATTATTCCTTATTTAATTATTTGGTAAATTTTGAATATTTAAATAAAAAAATAAAAAAATAATTAAAACTTACTTTTACCACCAGAACGTTCTTCCTCTTCGAGCATACGTAATACAGCTGAATTTGCTAAGTTCGCTGGTTTTGCTAAATGATGAAAGTCGATTCTGCAATCACAAGAAACAATAATATAGAAAAAGTCTCGCAAAAGTAATTTAATAAACAAAAACAATTATTAACAAACTCACTGAGAATTAATTAAAAAAACCATTTTGATGAGAGTATGTGCCGCGCGAACTAAGTATATAAACTGGGTATTATGAGTTTGAATTTGATGAAGTTTAATTAAGAAACTTCTATATTTAAAATAAATTGATTAACCAAAATGTAATTGAGAAAGTATGCAAGTCATTTCTGGTTGTACCTATTGCATGCAATATTATGTATTTATATAGTGATAAATCTGTTTTTAGTATGCAGCCAGCCAACCAACACCACCTTGATATTTTTCGACAATAATAATTTTTGATGAGTAAGAATGAGTAAATGCCTGATTCATACTCGATACTAAAATATATACATGTTTGACAAAAAACAAATTTTACCAAATGATAGAAGCAGGGCCGGATTAACAAGTAGGCAGAAAAGGCAGTTGCCTGGGGCCCCCGATTTTAAGGGGCCCCCAAAAAATGAAAAAGACTTCTAAAATTTTCTTACAAACATAAAATTCTAGAGAGTGAAAGGAAATATAATCAGAACTGAAAATAAATTTTACTCAAATAAATAAAACTCAATTGGCCGCATTCAAAAGGCGACGACCGACGAACTAGACAAAGTTCCTAAAAAGGACATTTCCGACTACTTTGACAAAACTTATAGTCATTTGTATAAGATTCTAATGGAAGATCAATTAGCCGATGTATTTCCTAACACAGAAATAGCTCTTCGGATTTTTTTAACATTAATGATCACAAATTGTTCTGCCGAACGATCCTTCTCGCAATTAAAAAAAAATCAAAGCTGCTGAAAGAGCTACAACGCGACAAGAGCGATTCGAGATGTTAGGTATACTTTGCATTGAGTCAGATTAAGTTTGTATTTTTTAATCGAAAAAAGAAGGGAACGGGCGTGAAAAAAGGGCCCCCAAATTGATGATTGCCTAGGGCCCCGTTGAGGATTAATCCGGCCCTGGATAGAAGTCATTTGGTATCTACCATTTGCACGGTATTTTTGCTAAAGCGCCAAAATATTAAGCGCCTCCGTACTTAAGGTGTTCCGTACATGCTTAGTATACATACATATTCAAATAAAGTATTATTTTTAACTCTAATGTATAAACGCAAGGTATTCTCATAGCCAAACTTCTATTTTATCATATTAAAGTCTGTATAATATTAGACTCTCTCTTCAACTACTTATATTCTAAATATAATTGTTTCTGTTCAACAATAAAATTAAATAACTTTCAGTAATTATATCTCAAGAATGAGACTGTCAATAATTTTGGTTATTTTTTAACCCCAGAACAAATACATGATCAGTTAGTTTTTTTAAAGTATCTTAAATCTAGTTTTTTTTCTAGAATTAAAAAACTTGTTAAAAACATGACAAAAGACATACCTCAGTCTACAGAGAATTTATTTCTGCATTAAATTACAGGAATTGTTTTATTTAAATAGGTTCAGTATCACGTTCTGAATGTAAATGCACAAAATCCTTACAAAAATAGGCGGGGGAAGTGCCTCCATTTTAAGGAAAACCGTTTTATGCTATATCTGCATAACGGCGCACTTTAAACCAAAAATGGTAATAACCTTTATTGTAGATAATTAAATTACCTACCTTTTTTTTAAAATAATATTTTTTTTGTATCACTAACTGTTTATGACTTATATGACTATGACGATTTACTTTTTGATTATTTGACCGATATCTTTTCTAATATTTGTTTAAACAAGAAAATGATAATAACTTAACTTTTAAATCTACAAATTTCCTTACACTTTTACTTTAAACTTTTTTTTCTAAAATTAATATTGTTGAAGATATTACGCGTTCAATATTGCATTACAGATACAGATAATTGAGAATTTTTTCTTCCACTAATTTACAAGAGTTATTTTTTTCGAAAAATAGGTTTATTATAACGTACTGAATGTAAATACACAAAATCCTTACAAATTTGGAGGGGGGAAGTGCCGCCATTTTGAGAAAAACAGTTATGGCCTATAACCCCGCAATCATGCACTTAAAGCCAAAATTTTTGTAGATAATTAAATTTCCTATCTTTTAAGTCAAGTTTTAAAAAAAAAAAATTTAAGCGGTGGTCGCTGCTTTTGCAGGTAAGAAGGCAAATTATTTGTTGCTAATTATGTTACTAGCGTTAACATTTTTCATATATTTATTGAATTTTTATCAGTACACTATGTATACTTCTTTTGTATTAATCTTGCACCCGGTGGTTGCAACATTAAACGCGTTATAACTTCATAAATATTAATTTTAGAAAAAAAAGTTTAAATTAAATGTTTTAGGAAATTTGTAGACTTAAAAGTTAAGTTCTTATTATTTTTTTTGTTTAAACAAATATTAGAAGAAATATCGGTCAAATAGTCAAAAAGTAAATCGTCATAGTCGTATAAGTCGTAAACGGTTAGTGATACAAAAAAAAAATTATTTTACCAAAAATCGTAATCTAAGTAGTCATTAATACAAGAAAAAATTATGAAGAAAATAATACACGAAAGGACGATAAAAAGAAGATAAGATTTTGGGTTTTCTACCCCCGCTATGCAGATAACCCGCACTAATGTGCTGTCTCACGCTTTATCAAGTAATTTTTTGAGATTAAAGGAGTGAAGAACCCCAGTACAGTCTTTTTCGGTCAAGGTCAATACCTTTTTCACCCCTCCTGTTTAACAAGGGGTAAACCTTGGAAAACGAAGGGCACCACTTAGACCCTCACCGTGGCTACAATACAAAGTGAAACCTCTAACTATCCAGAGCCAGACTAATATAAATAATTATACAAGAAAGAATAATTAAAATACTTTAAAAATAAACTTTTTTTTTAAAGTATCATGGTTTGTTTAACTTATTTCGTGATTTTTTTTTGTATATTTTTTAATGATTTATTATCATTTTATTATGACATAAAATGAAAACGGATGTGAAATATAATGCGAATAAGTTTTTATAAATAGATTTTTAGAGCAGTCTACAATCGATTTGGAGTAAACATTAGTTAGTGAGCAAATTTGTCTATTTAATTATCTAACTGAAGAGATATCATTTCTGCAGGATTCTTGGGATCTCTTATTCCAAATTTTAAAGTCAGAAAATTACAATCTTTTACCAAAAAAATTAAAAGTAATCTAGAAAGGGAGAAGATACTGTCTCGAAAGATTTATCGACGCCCAGCCTAAATCGCTAATGATAGAAGTTTGAAATTTCGAGAAGATATTTATTTTAAACCGTAGGTGTCCTTTAAGAAAGGATTTTTCGAAATTCATCCCCTAAAGGGGAGAAATAGGGGTTGAAGGTTTATATGAAAATATCTACAAACCGTCATTTTTGAGCTCACTATTTAACCGATTTTAATGGCACTTTTTGCTTAGATATCATGACTTTATCGACTTCCGTTGGCATTTTATATTTCCACTCAGCACGATTTAACTTTTGACCTCTAGAGGACGAACAAAGCTTATTCTCTTTTCATCAAAATCGGTGCTATAGGTCAAAATTTAGAATTTCCGTCTTTTTTTCCCTCGTTTACTGTAGTAATGTGTTAAAAACAGATATTCACCGCGTACTTGGATACTTTAATAAGATAAGAGTTTTCAATTAAGATTTTTAAAGAATTAAAATGATCATCCTGTATAAATATAATTGAATTAAATTTGTTTTGTTAATTTTACCCGTTGAGTGATTAATGGGTATTACTTTCAATTTCTTAGATAACTTGCACATTTTTAATAAGATGAAATTTAAAATGTATACTTGAAATACAGAGTGTACAGAGAGTTGATGAAAATAACATCTCTACTATTTCATGCCTACTAATTTTTTAGGCAAATGTTATTCAAACTAATGTCTCCACACTCGCTACATTAAAATGTTCGTGCATTATACACCTCAATAGTCCCATAAAATGAACTTTTAAACTACCATTCAACCTGGATGCGTGCATTTTTGAATATAAGTTCGCCTTGACATAAATTTGAAGTATACATAGTTTAAAATATTGAATTCTATTCAGGGGGTAGAAAAAGTTAAAAAGTAATCCCAAAATAACTTTTTTGAAAATATCTAGAAAACATCCCTACGTTTAGCATACGTTGCTATTACAAATACGTCGAAAGTGATCAGAAATAATTTAATAGAAAATTTTGATATCTACATTTTTTATTAACTTTTTTCCGTATCTTCGTATGTTTTCTAGATATTTTCAAAAAAGTGATTTTGGGGATAGTAGTTTTTAACTTTTTTCTACTTCTTTAGAATTCAATATTTTTAACTATGTATATTTAAATTTATGTCAAAACGAACTTATATTCAAAAATTCAGGCGTCCAGTTTGAATAGTAGTTTAAAAGTTCATTTTATTGGACTACAACTATTCTATAGAACAATGACGATGGTCATTTTTGACATCTATTAGGTAAGATCGGTGAACATTTGAAGAAATTTTTCCAAAATTCCATCATCAGTACAAAAACAACAGGGAATATTCATGTATTTTTATTTATATATTTTTAATTCATTGTTTGCACCGTTATAACAAAGTAAAAAATATAAATACTGCTTAAAAATGCTATAATTAAGTGTAAAAATGTTTAAAATACATTATAATTTTGAGATATTTAAACACAGTTTCTTGGCGCTTTCTGTTGATGACGTATAAGTACGTGATCTGTCAATTGGTGACAGTTCAATGTATAATTTACACTTTAAAAAAATGAATTTACAACATAGAATTTACACTTGTTATCATTAAGTTTTCTAATAAAAAGCCGTAGAATAGTAGAAATTAATGTAATATCATACCAAATGTAAGTAATTAATGCCATAGAGTATGTCAACAAATTTGACAAGTCAGTACTATGATGTCACGTCCGTTTAAAAATTGGAATTTCCCGTTTTAGAAATTTTGAATTTTTCTTACTGAATTTATACTTTTATTAATTAAATTTGAGTAATTAGAAAGATACTATTTTCCGAAAACGAATATACAGTAGACCCGCGGTAATCCGACCACTGTCTACTCTAGCACCCTTTGTAATCCGACATAACAATAACGGTAATTACAATGCAGATTTATGATAAATACATGAATTCTTCGTGGATGAAATTAGAAAATGATTGAAATCTTATCACTTTGATATGTAAATTGTTAGATTACAAGGTATTCTTTTTCAAAAATTCCGACAAATTCGATAATTTGACACCACCTTGCAAAACGTTTGTCGAATTACCGCGGGTCCACTGTATTGCATGAGGACAAAAAGATTTTTAGCCCATGATGCACATTTAAAAAAAATTAATTTTGGTACAGAGGTACATAGGACTTTGGGAAAGGAAATGCGCTAATTTTTGTCTATAAAAGACATCTCTAAAACTACCTTTCCACTTGCATTAACGCTAGAATGTTTAGAAAATTTTAGAAAAAACTTCAAGATCTACGTCGCAACTCCATGAAAATGGAGAAAATACTCTCAAAACAAGTAGAAAAGAGGTGATGACCATCACTTTCAAACAAACAAAAATCAAAATCGATTCGTCCGTTTAAGAGCTGCGACACCACAGACGTCACAGAATCGATCGGAATCTATTTTGTGTCGGGGGTTTCATTAAATTTTTTATGATGTTATATTTTTATTTTTATTGAAAAAAAAAACCGCAAATTTTTTATTTAGTAAAGTATATATTACATATATTATATATCACACCGTGTTAAAGTGCTTAAAAACATTTAAAAAGATTTTTGTGTCTCAAAAAATAAACTTTTTAACTATGGCAGGAACAATATATTGTCCTGAATCGAATATTGAAGAAAAAGTGGAGTTTTGTAACACAATAGCGTCTGCTACTCAGTGTATCATTATGAGTGCAATGTTCACAGAAAATAAACACTTACATTATAAAAATAATTTTTAGATTTAAATTAATCAAGTGCAATTGAACTTAATTTTTATTTCATTAGTTCAAATTTTAGTTTTCTTTGAAGTTTTAAAACGCGATATCTAAATATTTATTTTTAATCAAATTTCTATTTTGAACAAACTTGTTAAATATATAGGTACATAATTATCGAAATCTTGTTTTTAGATAAGAATATTTTATGTAGCCCTTAAAGTAAGAAAGGTTTTTCGAAAGTTATTATTATGATAAGATAAAAAATTAATACAATTAAATATAACAGTTAGTGTAGACGCTGAGTGGGTTTCGTATGCACTTACAGGTCCCACCGAACAAGGATTGTATTTCGACGTGTTCTGACCCACTGAATCCGAATTTTCAACTTGATCATCGCTCGGAGTGGGGGAAAATTTGTTATAAACAAATTAATTGTTTATACAGCCATAGATCCTATTGAACTTAAACTATTGAAAATTTTAGTACCATTTTATTCTACAGGAAAAAGAAAAATTTCTTTCTTTTATTCGTCTTGATACAACCAATAGAATGGGAGATTCTATTGGTTGTATCAAGATCGGTTAAAATTTATTAAATCGGTTAAAATTTAAAACAAAAGTGATAGTGCATAAGGTCGGCGCGTAGCACTTGGTTTGAAACGTCCGTAGATTATCCAATAAATAATATTTTTGTACTTTAAGGTTTCTGTATTTTAAAAGTATCAGTCTATATTTTAATAATATGCACATAAAAATACGTTTCATGAAATAGCAACGAAACTTGTTCGATCGTAAGTTTTAAGTTTTATCTAAGTTTTATATAATTATGTGAGGTTTTCTCACAGCCACATAATTTTTAACCAATAGTTTTCGAGCTACGGGTGATAAAAGCTGCACATATTAATATTATAGTTATAGTATATGACTACTGTCTTAATAATGATACATCGTACAACCTACCAACTTACAAGACACATAACTACACATAGTTGTCATATACTATAACTATAACATATGTGATACTTTGACGCGCGTAGTAAACTACTCCTTAAAAATTTTGTAGCCGTGAGAGCTTTTGATCAGAACGATCCAAAGAACATTTCGGGAGAGGTTAGAAAAAAATTCACAGAAAGCCATGTTCCTATCTAATCGCACGGGGTCCTTTACATATGATCTTTCCATTAATAATTTATTAATAATAATTAACCAATTTTTATTCAAATTAACTCATTTATGTTCAATTCATTTTTGTCGCAGGTAAAAGAAGTTAGCTTTACAATAAGGTACAACTGAAATAAATTTGGTTGGGGGTCAGATGTATCTTGATGGCATTTAGTAAAATAGCAAGTCATAAATAATAATAAAAATTTAAAATGTAACTTACCCCACAGCGCCATTATTCAATACTTGTTTTTCACGATCGAGTACGGCTTGTACATTTTGCGGCGAATACAATTTAATCGGTGAGTTGTATTGTTTATTCACTAATGACATTTTGATCGACTCGTTTAATAATAATCAGCAAAAAAATTTATCGTAGACTATTTGTCTGAAAGAGTGTAAAATAAAAAATAATTTTAGAACTAATTTAAAAAAAAATAATGTTTGATGTTCCAACTATTGATAAAAAATGTTTTATACTAAGAAAATATTCCATGAAAACTAATTATATTTTTTTCTCCCACAAGTATTCTAGAAGTATTTATTTTCAACTTATATATAATAGATACACAAGTTTTCTTGTGTTGTGTCCAAAAATTTCAGGTGAACGAATTTATGAAAAAATGTTTTAATACTACAGTCATTTTAAGCTGTTAAGTGCACAAGAAATAAAAAATGCTTAAAGTTATGAGAAGATACGTTCTTACAGATTTTTATGAATCGGAGAAACGTCTTTTGAGTTTCTGCAAAAGTATTAAAAAAATTATTGAAATATGGTTTTGCTTTTTTTCTTCTATCTTTTTTATGGATATATAGATTCCATTTTCTTTATGTAAAATATACTTTTCAGAACGTCTGGATAAATCATGGCCAAATTAAAGTAATTTGATTAGGGGTAAAAAGTTGAGTGGGAGAGTTTTATTCATCCGGCGATTACACCCCGCTGAGCAGCGCTATTACCATATGGGCAGTGTATTTTCTTCCAATATTACTTAATCATTTTGCAAATCTTAGTTAAAGTATACGCTCTACAAAGTTGGAAGGCATTATTTTGATGTCCTATATCAGCATTCTCTTGGTTACAAATTTTAGGCACCAAATTTCGATTTAAAGTGGTTGGGTCATTCCATGTCAAATCGATCAGTGGTTGGAATTGACCCCTTTTGATTTGAATGAATTTTGATCAGAACTTTTCTTTTATCATAAAACAAAGTTTTTTCATTTTCAGCTTTTTAATCTTAGTTTTTAAATATCTCGAAAACTATTATAGTTACACCAATGGCCGGCACTTTTTTTAAAGAGGATACTTGGAACTATAATATAAAATATTTTGAAAATATGTTCCAAAAAATAGTTAATTTGCAGAATTTTGAAAATTCAAAAATCTTAAAAATCGCCATCCGTCCTTTAATTTTTGGCTCTAATTTTTTCTAGAGTACCTCTTAACAAGCTCAAAAGATTCTAGAATTCTCAAGATGGGTTTTTTTTCTTTTAAAAGACATAAATTTTAAAGTATTGACAAAAAAAATTGTTTGATAAATTTTTGAAAGAAAAAAAAACTTCATCTTGAAAATGCCCCGCTTGCGGTTTTAGAACTTTTATATTTTAACAGAAATTCATATGGGATTCGATCACTGTCTTTTAAAGGTGAAAGCATTTTTTGTTGAACCAATCTCCTCGGATAGATTTTTGTGAGATTTGTTAATAAAACTATTTAATTATAGTATTAAATTAATATATTCAAATTACATTTTTTTGTAAATATTAATTTTTATGGTTAATTTCATATAATTGGAAACAAAATAAAATTGTTCAATCTGTATGAAATATACTATACATATACGAAAATATATTTTGTGGAATTTAAAATGGTTTTTACCTTGTTACTTTCGTATAAAACAGTTTTTGTTATTTTGTTAATGTGTGGTTTATTAATAGACTTTCATAACACAGTAAGCTATTTACATGCTCTTATGATTATACGATAATATTACATTAAGTGGAACTAAAGTTTCTTTCATTTAACTCATTTTTTATTATGAATTACTGTAGTGTTATTTATTTGTTCGATTTAAATATGTTTTTCGAAATATTTTACTCGCTTACGGAAGGGTCATATTTTTAGTAGTGTACGGAGTGAATGACTTTTCCATATTTGTAGTCATATGCTAGGATACCAAACGAGGAAAAAGAACGGCTGTTAGAAATTTACTTGACACAGGAATCGCTTCTAGCTACAGAAAAATACTTAGTCAAAAGTTGTCAAGAGTAACTATAGCTATATAGGACATTCGCCTGTATCCATGACATTGACCTGAAATTATAGTTTCAAGGTCATCTGAATTGTTCTAAAAATGATCTTGAAAATTTATCTGGGCTTAAAAGTTATTAACACGAACGAATGACTTTTATTGTCCTTGATAAGTTTTGCCTAAAAAATGTTTCTAAACTTAGCGTATTTTCTTTCGATTAATTGCAATAATGGCATATTTTTAATTTGTTTTTCCCCCGAAAGCAAACGATTTTCGAAAAAAATGTTTTGAATATAAATAGATGAGGATCAACTTTCGAATTTAAAGTGTTATCCTATCTCTTACCTTTTAGAATCTAAATTTACTATTAAAGCAACCCGAAGAACTAGGTCCAATCTGATGTCAGAATATATAATGTCCCCCATCAAACTCTGCAACTTTTGTTTAAGTTATTTTTTGTTGGTTAACTACAAAACGATCCGTTAGCCATAATATGTGTGTGTGTATGTATCTTGTTATCTTGGGAACGGCTCTAACGATTTGTCAAAAACAAATATAGTTTTCTTTACTCTATCTCTTATGGTTTTGGAGAAAATGTAAACGGGAAATGTAAAAGTAACGGCAAAACAATGACATTTACGAAAAAAATGTTTCAAACCAAAGTTGTTTATTTGTTCATAAAAAACATTTTTCTTCATCTATTTTGTTCTTTTTCATGAAAGGGGAATAAGTAAAAGCTACTTTTTACGCTGTGAACACGATATCAATATCTTAGCTCGATAACGCGTTTTGTTTTTGGATTTTTGTGATGACGATCAGCTGACAGACAGATTAACGTCCGGAAACTGAACAAGGAGAAATGGACTAATGAAGTGATTTTATAGATACCTATATCCAAAGAAACGGCCAAATTAAAAAACTTAAAAGAAAAAGCAAAAATATTTTGTTATTTTTTTATAAAATTTTTTTAATTAATTGCTAAACAGATGCTGTTTTTGAAACTCGAAAGCGTTTATTTTTTAAGAGAAAATAAAAGTTTAATATTCTTATTTGCCTGCAATTTTTAATAATAACGACCAGAAGTTTACTAAGTTTGTTTCAGGGCTTTATTATTATTTTTTGTGCAATTTTGCTCAGACCTGGGTGCTTTTCTTATAGGTATTGCTTTTGCCTATTATTCGATTGCACTATGATTTTAATTTTTGAAGTTAAATTGTTAATTTATAATTTATATACTTCATTCAATAATTGAATCATCAAAGTTGATGAATAGTTAATGCCTATAGCCCTAAATATTCAGAAAATAAGATTAATTTTTTAGAGCAACTTAAAAAGATCCAATGTCCAATACTTATACTATACAACTTACATAAAAACAAATGAAAACATACAATTGATTGAGATAATTGTTGAAATACTATGTATAGACAGTGTTGATTACGCAATCGTTGCTTTTTTTACGTCAAGGAAGTAAAGAAAGATAGAGCCACTGCCGTGGCTCTACGACTGTGTGGTCACACATACCTACATAACTGATATTCCCATATAATTCTTACTATTTAATTTGCGCACAATTTGTGCCCTCACGGGTAAACAGTGATGTTTACAAAAAAAAATGTTATAAACCAAAGTTGTTTGTTTATATAAGGAACATTTCAACTTTTGTTCTATCTATAGCGGTTTACAAGGGGGTTTAAACTTGGAACTAAACTAAGTATATCTTGATATATTTCATATACACATTGTAACATATAAAAATTGCATCTCAATTACCGCAATCCATGGCGATATACAATACACCCGAATTAAAATTTATCAAGTAATTCCAATGAAAGTTTATTAAAGTATGTATTTAAAAGAGGTCGTAATTTTATAGGTGATGGTGCCAAACATTTACGTGTTCAAGACTTGATTTAATTTTAAGTATGATGACTAATAACGAATGACTCGGCAAATTTTATTTTATAAAAATTAATATTTTTATTTAATTTTAACTTTAAAAATGATTTGTAAATGACCTATAATTTGTTTGTACGTAAATTACTTGTCAAAAAATAGAACATTCTTTCGTAAACATCCCTGTTTACCCGTTAGGGCGCAACTTGGGCAAAACTTTGGTGCCCATTGTCTCCATTCTAGAAAAATTTCGAAATTTTCGCAAGTATTTTCTGGATTTTTTTTTTGCTTTTCTAGAATGTTTCACAAAACCACTAGTTGGAGTTAACCTGAATAAACACACTTTTTAATAGTTTTGGAGAAAATAGACTCCAAAGTTTCTTCCTAAGTTGCGCCCTCATAGGTAAACAGTGATGTTTACGAAAGAATACTTCAAGTAAAAATTGTTAGTTTTTTAATAAGGAATAACTTTTGCATTTAAACTTTTGTTCTATCTATAACGGTTTACAAGATGCGTACTTTTTCATTTGATTGAATGAGCAAAAAAATTCCATTTTAAAATTGGCATATCTCAATTTTGGAGCTAGTAAGTCAAAAAATAAAATGATAAATGTGCACAAATACTTCAGCTAGAACTTTTAGTTGAATTTTTTTTAAGTCGATGCATAGTTTCTGTAAAAAACTGATTAAAACCCCCCATTACTCCCCAAGAAAGAATGTTAGATGCGCCCCTGAGAGGTCGACTATTTTTTACAAAGTGTTTGCAGCCTAACTATGGAAAATTTCTAAGATGCATTAATTTTTGCTTTACTACCATGATATTCTATTTAATTTACCTAAATGCATTTTTTACGTAAATGCATACCTAATTATTTTTAAATCAATATTTTTATTAAAAAAAAGTCTAAAAACTTTTAATTAAATTGGAGACACTTTGTTCAACCATTAAAAAAGCATTATTTTTTAAGATTTTAATCCGAATACAATAAAATAATTTTTTTGAGGTAATTAAGCGTTAATGAAGCAATTATTTAAAATAAACAAAGACAGTATAACAGTAAGTAAAATTCTTAAAAAAAATTAGATTTTTCTTATTTATTTTTAACTACCTGTGTATTATAATTAACAAAAAATAAAAATTGTTAAAATAAAACTTTTCACTGATTCGCTTAGTAACTGAATTAACGTCTTAACGTGTTCCAACTACTTACCTATATCTATACACTCGTCGTTTACGAAGTTATTCTCACACTGCACCCCTCCCACATACATAATAATAACATATGAATTGTATGGGGAAAAAAATTCTTACTATAATTAATACAGGTTATATAGAAACTAGTTAGGTACTCTTATCCATAATGCACTAAATTACAGGAGTTATTTTTTATTTAAATAGTATCACGTACTGAAAGTAAATGCATACAATCCTTACAAAAATAGGCGGAGGAAGCGACTCCATTTCGTTTTAGGCTATATCTCCATAACCGTGCACTTTACACCAAAAATGGTAATAACCTTTATTGTACATAATTAAATTACCTACCTTTTATGCACAAGCAATTTTTTTTTAATCACTAACCGTTTATGACTTATACGACTTACTAATTGGTTATTTTACCGATATGTCTTCTAATATTTGTTTAAACAAGAAAATGATAATAACTTTACTTTTGAATCTACAAATTTTCTGAACAATTATGGGGTTATAGGCCGTAACAGTTTTTCTCCAAATGGCGACACTTCCCCCCACCAAATTTGTAAGGATTATGTGTATTTACATTCAGTACGTGATATAGTAAACCTATTTTTACGAAAAAATAACTCCTGTAAATTAGTGCAAGAAAACATTCTCAATTATCTGTAGCTATAATGCAATATTGAACACAATATTAATTTTAGAAAGAAAAGTTTTAGAAAATTTATGGATTTAAAAGTTAAGTTATGAGCATTTTATTGTTTAAACAAATATTAGAAGAGATATCGGTCAAATATTCAAAAAGTAAATCGTAATTGTCCTATAAGTCATAAACGGTTAGTGATACAAAAAAAAATTATTACAAAAAAGACAGGAAATTTAATTATCTACAATAAGATTACTATTTTTGGTCTAAAGTGTGCGTTTATGGAGATATATCCCAAAACGGCTTTCCTTAAAATGGAGGCAATTCCCCCTACTTTTGTAAAGATTTTGTGCATTTACATTTAGTACGTGATACTGAATCTATTTAAAGAAACAAGTGAAAACAAACAATTGACTGAGTTAATTGTTGAAATACCATGCATAGTCAGTGTTGATTTCTTTATCACATTACACATACAAACATGTGACACATATATAACTGATAATCAAGTATAGTACATATTATAAAATTTCCGCCTAATTGGCGCCCTCACGGGTAAACAGTGATGTTCACGAAAAAATGTTTCAAACAAAAGTTGTTTAATTTTAATTAATAAGGAAAATTTTTTATATTTAAACTTTTGTTCTATCTCTAACGGATTACAAGATGGGTCCTACGGACCCAAGACCCAATTGACCTATGATGCTCATTTACAAACTTGACCTCACTTTTTACGGCCTGAGTACGCTTTAAAAATTTCAGCTCGATATCAATTTTCGTTTTTGAGTTATCGTGTCCACAGACGGACGGACAACCGGAAATGGAATAATTAGGTGATTTTATGAACACCTATGACAAAATTTTTTTCCTAGCATCATTATTTTTAAGCGTTACAAACTTGGGACTAAACTTAATATACTATGTATATTTCATATATACATGGTATAAAAAATAACTCCTGTAGTTTAATGTAGAAGAAAATTCTCTGTAGTCTGAAGTAAATCGTGAGATACCTACATGAAAATAACGTTACAAAAAGCGTGAATATAATTATTATGATAATTAGGTATATTATAAACACTTTTGTTTTTGTGAAAAAATTTATTTATAGTTTAAATATTTATAAAATTATGTTATAATATTAATTTGTTGATGCAATTTCGCAAAATATGTTTATTTATTATTCCAATGATTTAATATTTTGTTCTAAATCAGGATACATCTAAGAGGATCTTTGACGTTTAATGAATGTTGGTAAGATACTTATTTAACTAAATAAGTATCTTATCAACATTAGTTTAGTCGAAGAAACGATGCAATGAAGTTCAAAAAATTTGAGCATTTGAACAGATTCGTTAGGGCGTCAGGAAATTTTGTGACCTAATTTGATTTATAAGAAATTAAAAATATGCAATTGCATTTTAATTTGACCGTAAATATTAAATTTACAATACACTGGAGTTTTTGGGGCCATTGAATACGAATATCACAGAGGTCTCAGATTGGTTTCAGAGGTACCTGGTGCCCAGTCCAAATCAGTCCAAACTCGTTACTCGAGGGATTTTGGGGTCGCTGAACACTAATATCGTGACAAAATTGGTCTCAGAAATATCTGGTGCCTGAGATGAACGGTATCCCCGTCACCTCCTGTAGTTTTCGAGAAATTCGTTATATAATCAGTCCAAGCTCGTTACTCGTGGGATTTTGGGGTCGCTGAACACGAACATTGCGACAGAATTTGTCTCAGGGGTATCTGGTGCTTAGGGGTGAACGGTATCAGATCAACTAACTCGTAATTAAAACATTACGAAGATATCAAAATAAAAAATAAGAAACGTTCAAGATAACAAAAATGAAATTGATACAAAAATCTGTAACGTTGAATGAAAAAATTGTGCAAGCTGCAACTGTTTCGACGTAAAAAGTTTCAAAGAGAAAGTGATAACTTTTACTGAATCTGAATGCACAGAGGAGGCTAGCAAAGAAGAAGACAACTTCAGCGTCTAAGACTAATTATGAATAATATTACAATTTAAACATTGTTTTGAAATTTTGACAAAATAAACTGTACAAACATCAAAACAAATAAATTTTCGAAACATACTAAACGATAGATATATTGCTTGAATGTGCACCTTTCTTATCATATACAAATTCATAATTAAGAAACATATAAAAAATTACGATAAAAATCAAGTAATCACTACATATTATAAAACAAAGTCGATTTTTCTGTCCCTATGTCCCTATGTCCCTATGTACGCTTAAATCTTTGAAACTACGCAACGGATTTTGATGCGGATTTTTTAATAGATAGAGTGATTCAAGAGGAAGGTTTTTATGTATAATACATCCATATTATAGCAGAGTAAGGGGTTGAAATAGGGGTTGAAAGGGATATGCTTCAAAAACTAAAAAAGTTGTGCATCGATTAAGCTCAAATATTGACACGATATACAACCAGCTTCAAAGATCTATTGTTTTTATCTACTTTTAACCTTCGGAGGGTAGAAAGGTGTAGCGAGAAAGTGGGAAGGAATTATCGAATATTTACAAATATACCTAAGTGGGGTATCAAATAAAAGAGCATGACGTGTACATTACAAAACTGTTATCCGACGCAAGGAAATGTGGAGGGAGGGGTGCAAGTGTGGATGTTGCCCAGCAAAGCGGGAAGTTCACAGCTAGTTTACAAATATACCTAAGTGGGGTATCAAATAAAAGAGCATGACGTGTACATTACAATTATCCAACGCAAGGAAATGTGGAGGGAGGGGTGCAAGTGTGGATGTTGCTCAGCAAAGCGGGTAGTTCACAGCTATTGAACTATAATTTATAAAAATATATTAAAAAATAAAAAAAAAATTTAAATTTAATTTGACATTTACCATTATTTAAATTTTTACAGAAATCTTTAATTTATGGTTCAAAATGACGATTATAGATAGGGCAGATCTATGATCATCATTTTGAACCATAAATTATAGAATTCTGTAAAAATTTAAAATAGTAAATGTCAAACAAATCCTGGCCAACCATTCTAATATACTCAATGAATTATGACTATTTTACATTTAAGAAAATTGAAAACTTTGTATATCAAGAGAGGGTGCAGGCTACAAAGTGGTGGTTTTTACTTTTAAGCCCAGTGAAGCGGGCGGGTATCAACCTAGTAATAACATAAATTCACGAGGACAACGAGAATACCATTCACTCTGGTCTTCAGGTACCTTAAAAGCTTGCCATTAAAAAGTATTTTTTATTTAAATTTTTATTCAGATTGATACTAATAAAATATAAATTTCTAACTGCAGCACCAAGTCCGAAAACTAGCTGTTAATCAAATTTATTGTTATTCGAAACATAAAAATATTTGCTAACATAAATGAACGTTCCATACGTAGTTGATAAACTTCAAAGGAGAGATCAACATAGAATCATCTAGACATAAGCATACGGAAAATTTTGTTGTGTGGCGATGTTTTCAAATATCAAAGAATATTTAACATAATCCAGTTTTCCTTTTCTAATATTTTCGAATACTGGCTAAAAGTTTCACAGCACGTTACTCAATGTAGAAAAAGAATTACAAAATAAAGGCTAAACAACTGGCTGTAACTGTATGGTCACTGGTAAAAAATCAAATTTCGAAGAACTTTTATAAATATCGTAAATAGGCAAAAAAAGAAGAACTTATTCGTTTTAAAAGAAATTCTGAACATAAACAGCTTTCACTTTAAAGTATCATTTTATGAAGATTTCATGATATGAGTATTTATTGATTCGATGTAATCCTTAAAAAAGATTATATTACAGGTAATTTATAACAAAGGATGGTCCTTTAGTCGGAAAAATTTGATTTGAGATACGTAGTGTAACAAATCACACAAATTATAATTTTTTTAGCATATTATTTTATTATTAAAAAATATAATACACAGGATGTGCTGTTGAAATAGAAAACATCCTGAAAATAACAAAAATTTGAAAATAGTCCAAGAAGTGGAATGTATATACGAGCACCAAGACAATTTTGGAATAAAGACTTGATTTTTTTTATATGAAATTGGACTAAGTCTAAATCAAATTTGAAAATTTTAGGGGGGGGTTGCTCGATTATTTAAATAAATAAATGGCTTCAAAAGTAGGCATATTTAACATTGATCTGAAGTAATTTTCAAAATATTGAAAATTTTGTTTAATTATTTAGCTTTCGATATTTCGAAAATCGAAATTTTTATACCATGCATATATGAAATATACATAGTATATTAAGTTTAGTCCCAAGTTTGTAACGCTTAAAAATAATGATGCTAGGAAAAAAAATTTTGTCATAGGTGTTCATAAAATCACCTAATTAGTCCATTTCCGGTTGTCCGTCCGTCCGTCCGACCGTCCGTCCGTCCGTCCGTCCGTCCGTCCTTCCGTCCGTCTGTGGACATGATAACTCAAAAACGAAAAAAGATATCGAGCTGAAATTTTTACAGCGTACTCAGGACGTAAAAAGTGAGGTCAAGTTCGTAAATGAGCATCATAGGTCAATTGGGTCTTGGGTCCGTAGGACCCATCTTGTAGACCGTTAGAGATAGAACAAAAGTTTAAATGTAAAAAATGTTCCTTATCAAAAATTAAACAACTTTTGTTTGAAACATTTTTTCGTAAACATCACTGTTTACCCGCGAGGGCGCCAGTTAGGCGGAAATTTATAATATGTACTATACTTGATTATCAGTTATGTATGTGTCACATGTTTGCATGTGTAATGTGATAAAGAAATCAACACTGACTATGCATGGTATTTCAACAATTAACTCAGGCAATTGTTTGTTTTCACTTGTTATTCTTATTTTTCGTCTACATTCATGAAATTACAACAAAATTCATAATCAAAGGTGAAAATAAAGTACAAATAATTTCAAGCCTTGGCACTCGTACTACCTTAGTACACTCGTACTAAGTAACGATTTATCCACCCAATTTTGATTATGTTTTGATATCAATAGTTTTTTATACAAAATTTTCCATTTCTCATACATAATTAATAAAATGGCAGATTATAGATAAAGTTAAGGCTATTCAAAAGAGAATAAATACTTCGCCTTTTACTAAAAATTTCATTGGAGAAGAATATTGTGAGACAAAGGCTACATTAATGCACTTAAAAATAATCTCAAACCTAACTGTACTAGATGTCACATGTGCACAATATGCTCACATGTGTTTGGCGAAAGCGTGATTACTTCTCTCTTTCAGCTTGATATTCATACGCAAAGATTTTCACACGATTTTCGTACGAGTACTTACGATATTTGTAATTTTTTGCAACGCATATGAATTTGAGTGCGGTAAGTAAATTTGTGCACACGATAGCCAATTAGTTGTTTGTTGTTTGGAAAACAGTGAGGAAAGCGGAAAGTACTCACCACTCATGAGGAAAAAACCATAAACTTTGACAGTGATTCAAATTTTTTTTTAAATTGTGAATAAATTTGGCAGCACATTGAACTTGTAAATTTTATTATACCTACGCATATGATGAAAGAGAATTATTTTAAGATCTAATTGTATGTTAATTATTAAAATTTTAACAGACAGTTTGCCTTTTATTTTACTTGAAGGTCAAAGTATGCTTTCATTTTTTGACATATCAACCACAGATTATAAGTTAATTACATAAAAAGATAGGCAACTCTATTGAACATGAAATGTTGTTCAACAAGCCCCTCGGAGTAGGACACTTAAAGTAAACTATACCGATTGTAAGCTATCTCGTAAGACATATAAAATATATGAAGTAAGCTTTTATAGATGTTCTTATGTATAAAACAAAGAGGAAATAAGAACGTCCGTAAGCTGTAGCTGCCGTGTAGCTGCTAACACACCTAGTATATCACCAAGTACAAACTTGGCTTGGTTTTTTTAACGACAATCAAGTGAAGAACGAAGCAATGAAAGGGATTTATTGAATGTTTCTTTTTCTAATTTCTAAAAATATCTTACTCTTGTCTGTGGTCACTTAGCACATATTATTAATTAATGGAAGCCAACCGGTGCAAACTCGTCTTTCTGGTCTTAAACTCTGCACATACCCCACTCTCAGTGTTAGAAAACGTTGGTAGCTTAATATTCTTTTAGCTTATCTTTTTCATAAAAATTTCATTCTTTCATTTATCTTTCGGTTTTGAAAGGTCCCCGCTTTTTTAAGGCTTCATCATGTTAGAAAACTTCTACGATGATCCCCATTAGTTTTATTAATCCAAATGTTACGTAAAAATTTTTTAAATGAAAATAACTATGGTTTTATTAATTATAGGTAGGTTATAGATTGAAATGTACTGTACTACACACCTGTTGACATAAATGTAGAATTGTAGGCCAACACTGATGTAAGTTGATGTACTCTAATGTACACAGATGAACTACTGTACATCAATTGCGATGTAAGTATATCTTCACCGACGTACGAGTGTACATCTACTAAGATATAACAAAGAAATCATAGAAAATATCCTGTAATCCTAAGCGTATTTCTTTACAAAAAAAATTCCTTTCAACTGTTTTTTGCTATTTGCGGCGTAAATACTCGTCCTATCAAAAAAGTTAAATGTAATTTCTTGACAGTAAAAAAATCTAGAACTTTTATTCTTATCATTTTTTAACATAACCTCTTAATTTTCGAGTAAAACGAAAAAACCTTTTTTTTGGTTTTTTAATTTTCAATTCCGCGAAAAAAATGCAATCGTTATGTAACTTGATACAATTGAATCTATTTGAATTTCTAATGGCCTGGTATTTTTTTGTTTTTTCTAGTTAAGTAGTTTCTGAGAAATTCACGATTTTCGGTAAAAAAGACCTCTTTTTAAAGTCGCTGAAAAAGATTTTTTTAACGATAGGCAATTTCTACGACGGTCATTTTCTTCGTGGAAACATTCTTAAAATTGCAAAAAACTGGAAAATTATATAATAATCAAATCTCATATCCATTCGCTGAGTTGTCTCATATACGTGTGTCTTACGTTTTGACATGTGGGAAGATGAAATACTTGACTCTGATTGCTTTGAATTTGCTTACGCCTTTTTTTGTATCTGTGATGGCCATTAAGCTGAAAACAATAGTTATTGGTTTGTGAGTGAAATCTATCATTGGTTTCATTAATAAATTGTTATTAATTTCAAAAATTTGATTTATTTATATTTATTTACAAAATAATAAAATACTTTATACAAAAAGACATTTAAATTTTCGATAAATTATATCGAAAAAATTAATTACACCAATTTTTTTTTTTAAATTCTTCGAATCATTTTAAATTTTTTGAAACAATTTGTTTGACCATACGAATGTAGTTAAAAATATTTATCAGCTTTGGACATGTAATATGTGTGGTATCCAGAAAACAAACCATTTTAATTATACTAAGATAATATTGACTTTTTTAGACATTTAAATCCACATTATATTTTAATCAGTCAAGAGACATTCTTTTTATTTAGTGGGGGTAGGGGTGGGGTAAGTGAAACAATATTATTTTTTATGTTTAATGTGAGAAAAAATTCTTATTCAAAAATATTTTTATTTTTGCAATTTACTAATTATTATTATATATTTTTTTTAAATTGTGAACTGGCATCATAAGAACTATTTTTATTGAGCATTTTATTTAAAATTACTTATTGTAACATTTTAGAAAACATTATTTTTTTTTGGGAGTTTAATTGCATCTTATGTAATCGACGCGACGCCAGTGCATGAAAGTGATGGTCATAGAGGCCTTCGAAATTTATTTAAATCAACAAACTATGTTTTTTTACTAGATCATTTTCTCGTTTGTCTAAATTGTTTTAAGAACATATCCTCTACAATAAATTAAAAAACGTACATTTTTGTTTGGATTAATTTAAATATAACACTACAATTAAAGCTAAAATCATTTTATTTTAATCTTTTATTAAAATTTCTCTCTCAATTTCTATTTATAATAATAATATAACGGTCTTTGATAATTAGAGTAATGAGTTTTGATAATTAGGAAGTTTCCACTTGCCTAAAATTTTAGTTTTAATATCGTTATTTAATAGAAGAAAGAGATACATGATTGAATGGTATAAACATTTGTTCGATATCTTTAAACTTGACTCACTCGTTAATGCTTTTAAAATTACACCACAAGTTTAGTTTTATATATTGTTTGGTGGTTTATCAATGAGGATTGTCCTCATTGACACTTGTTTCTAATAAACACAACCAAATTATTAAAGGAACAAAAATTTTCCCTTAATTTCTAACAGCTGTACCTTAGCGAAAATCATCAAAATTAGACCCGCAATAGCTTATTTAAAAACGTGTTCTTTCTATTTTTTAATCTTTTGCTAAAACGAACCACCCCTTCCCGTTTGCACAGGAGGCTCCTCACTTTGAAAAAGTGAGAAATGTTATCTCTATATTTTAAATGAAGTTTAGAAATAAATCAAAATTTTAAAAACTATTTTACAACAAATTTATTAATAGCACTCGAAAGATTGTTTTTTGGCATGTTCTAAAAATAACAAGTGGAAGAGTGATAAAAGTTTTTACAAAACAATATATCAGGGCTTAACAGAAGGCAGTTTAAGTTTTTGTACGAAATGAGAAAAATTTCATTGTGATGAATATTTCAGAAGATACATGATAGAGGAGTGCCAAATTTGCTTTGAAATCGAATATCTTGGTCCAAGAAGTTCGTACGAGAAACTTTTCTATAGCTCATATTCGAGAAAAATAAACAAGCTTTCGAGTGTTATTAACAAATTTGTTGTGAAATGATTTTTAAAATTTCGGTACGCTTCTAAACTTCATATAAAATGTAGGGACTAGATTTCTCACTTTTTCGACCCCTCCGAACAAAGCGGCAAGGAGTGAATTTTTGGGGAAAAGATTCCAAAACAAGAAAGAGCGAGCTTTCGAATGAACTATTCCGGATCCAAATTCAATGATTTTTCGCAGAGATACAGCTGTGTAAAATTTACTTAAACTTTTTTGATTGTATATTACAAACATTGGCTGCTTCATTATAAAAAATTGCATTATTATAACGATAAAACAGAAAATTTAGACTCCCATCCAAGTTATTTTAATAACTTTATACCAAAAATTTGGATTAACATAAGGACAAAAAATTGGATTTTGTTTATTTATTATCTAAAAAAAATTCTTTGTCATGAGAGTCTATATTACAATGATATTTGTAACTTATTAAAGGAGTGTGTCGAAGTCGAATTTTAAATTACCATAATCTGACTATTCTTTAAAATATACAGAATGTTCGATTTACATCTAGGCATATAAATATTACGAGTATGACAGAATACATGCGCTAATCAATATCGTGGCTTATAGCTGTTGTAGTTCATCTATTCAACTAAGAAACTACCACTCTCCAAGCGTCTCACAACTATCTCAACGCATATCGAAGCTTCAACACATGTATATAATACCTCTCACTTAGATACATTGCTTAACGCATGTATTCTGTCATATGCCTAGATGTAAATCGAACATTCTGTATAAACATTCTGACTATATTAAAGCGTATATTTAAAAAAAGGAAACTTCCTAATAGTCTAGAAGTGAAATTCAAGTATAAAGTAGAAATGAATTTGTTTTCGAGTTTAAATCATTATACTTAAATAAATAAATTAGGGACGTGGGAGAACCATTTCTACGCTCATTTAAAAAAATATGATTTCTTTCCACATTATTTTTAATTTAACACTGAAATTTACATTATTTTAGAATACATTTATGAAAATAAATAGGGAGCTCTCTTTTAATATTCCCAACTTTCTTCAACAAAGTGAATAAAATTTGATTTAGGGAAAAAACTATTGAAGCCCTCGGATTTGAGCTACACTTTCAGAATAGTTGAAAATTTAAGTCATGTTCGTAAATTATGTGAGATAGAGAAACTGTTAAAATTTGAAGAAAGATGCGGCTTTGTGCATTCGACTCCGAATTGCTTAAAACCTGCGGGAAAAATGAAATTTTTTCATTGGAGCTCCTCCAGAAAATATGCGTGTTGTAAAATAGATGCCATAATAATGTAAAACAGTTTAAGAAATACATTTAAAAAAATGACCCTCGCCATCTTATATTTAAAAAGTGGAATGATCTAAAATATCTCCCATTAGTCAAAATAGATTCTATTTTGAGACGGAACCCCACTTCTAGATAATTGCCTAAAATATATTTTTAAGAATATAATTTCCAGAAACTTATCTTTTTGTTTAATCAGCAAACATAAAATTTTTCTTGTTAAAAATTGAAACCAAGCTGAAGTTTTGTGCAGATCTTCGTTTAGGTGTCCTAAACATAGCTTGAAAAGAACTTTAGCATCTTGGAAGGAAATAATTTTATTTATTGGAAAAACTTTCATTTAAGATTTATGCTTATCGATGACACTCCTTCGATTGTGTGGAAAAGAGTACGTATTTGTGTATACCCTGCGTTTAGAGGGGTGTCTTGATCGAATAATATTTGTAACAATAAGAAATAGCAAATATTTCATGAAAACATGAAAAGGCGTAAATATCAATTCCATAGAAAACATTTCAATGTAATCCGAAATGAAACAATTCGTAGCGCAGTGAGCGCATTAGCTAAGCGATTTCTCTCGGACGCTAGAAAGTCTATAGACACATAAACTATATTCTTGAAAAGTTAAAAAAATCTAATATTACGTTTTTAATCTTTCAAGAATTATTATTTCAAAAACTAACCGTCTAGAGAAAAAATCACATCAGTACTTTTTTGCTTAAAGCTGATCATAAAATACAAAAATATTTTTTATTTTGAAAAATTCAAAATTTTGTACAATTACAAGCCTGGCATGCACTGGAACTATAAGTGGGTGAATAATCCTCAAGTTCAGTTCATTTAGTAGAGTTTGCGTTGTTATCCATTGAAAGAAAGTGAAATGTCCAGTAATTGTATGCCTTTTTAGAATCGTGTCATACATGTGGGTCTTTTTCTGACACCGTAATTGGAAGTGACGAAGTGTTTTTTTTTTTAAATTTAACTGTTAAGGGGGTTAAAAGGGGATGAAAGTTTCTATAGAAATCCGTTATTTTGTACTTTAGAAAGAAATCTCAAGCTATCGAGATTCGAAAAGTTCGATAATCGTAAAAAAAACTCGATTGCGCTAATGCTTTTCTTTTGCCCAATAATAATTCAAGTATTATGTTCTTTTTCGTTAGCATCAAGTAGTTCTGCGACGAATTTAAAATAAGTGATTTGTTAGCGATCCCCTTCTTGCTTTAAAGAACTTATTTGTGGGGGTGGGGAGTCTCATAAAAAAAGATAAAAAACGTTCTACAATTAGTAATGATTGCATTTGTGTTTTTACTTGTCTCTATTCTGTACATGGGCGTTTGAGTTAGTTGAAACCACAAAAAGAAATTATTTTTACAAAATTTTTGGAAATTATAATCTTTTTTACTCTGTTTTAGACCTTGATAGTACAGTCAAAGATGTAACAGATTAAGGAAAATGAAATAAACCGCTCACTTTTTAGTAAATCTAGTGGAATGTGTTTCTTAGGTGTAAATTATTATTTGTAAACCATAAATTAATTGCGAAAATGTTTCTATTTGTAAGTAAACATTTTCTATTCGGATCCATCCGTTGAGCAATGGCCATTTTCCCGAAATATGACACCTTGTTGAAAAATAAAGCAAAGGCTACCAGCTCCTCAGATAAATACCACAAGTGGCGTTCTAAGACACCCGTTGCTACTGCACTAATTTCGGAATCAATCGATTTGTATGATTTTAATATCGCCAGTCATTAATCGGCGCATCTGCTGCCAAAGGCGCTTCGATCCAAATCTTGGTGTAAATTAGGGTGCCGAAAGTAACAAATTGGATAATTTGTGTTTTTTCTCTCTTGGTAAACTTAAATACATTTGAACTACTTCTGAAGAGAAAAATCTTCATTGCATACAACAGTTTCGCCATCAAACGGGCATGATGTAAGACTCTCAAGAACACTTTCAACAAACTGTTCCATGTTAGAACTGAAATCAAGGCTATGATAGTGTTCTCGAGAAAATGTATCCCAAGAAACTCCGAATCTTTTGAACAATGGGATCTCAGGTGAGCTTGATGGACCAAAGCACAGTGCAGATATATTTGAAAGCATTATTTCCAAAATATGATGACGACAAGCAGGCCATAATAAACCAAAACCTGCCTTTGCTTCTAGGAAAGCACATACACAGGTGTTAGAGGCAGTAGTGTCAAAACTCATAGCTCGAATTTGATTTTGTACTTTCCAATATTCTATCGTGTCAAAAACAGCATTAGACATATTATCTCCCGTCCCTGTAGTAAGCTTGGGTACGCCTAACAATTTTCACAGCCATTGTCAGAAACAAGAATCGATAGGCGCTATTTCCTGTTTACATCAGGTAATAATTTCCCATCCCAATGTATTACAAATGGATAAGAAGACTCGAAGGTCATTATTCTAGCTTTTTTCTGGCTCACATTTTTTACGTAATTCAAAAATAACACTCGCTTGAGCACCCTCTTTCGCTGAAGCTAGTGACCCTTAATTTTACAATGTTGTTTCTATAGATACGTCTCACAAATTTACGGTGGGTGGCCAAACTGAAAACAAGCAAATTTTTTGGACCACGCTGGTATCCATGTTATAAAATTAGTGTATTTCATATCAAGGCTAACTGTGAAATAATCGAAAAACTCTTATACATGTATAACATATACGTCATACAAGTTGCTTATTTTAAGTCAACGTTATATTTTCATTTAACTAACAATTTATTGTTTATTAACAAATAGAAACATTTCTGCAACTAACTTATGATTTACAAATGATAATTTACACTCAAGAAACACATTCCACGAGGTTTTAACAAAAAGTTAACGATATATTTCATTTTCTTTTATCTATTACATCTATGACTGTACTATGAATACATTAAACGGATAAAATAAAAGTACTCCAATCATCTTAGAGTTTCACCTCGGAATCAAACGGAATAAGCTGAATATTTTTACAAACCTTTATTTTGATAGTACAAATAATGTCTCAAAAGTCACATATGGTAACGCGTGCGTGTCCTTATATATTCAAGATCAAAGGTCTCAAAAATCAGTTTTTTGTGAATATCACGTTTATTTTGCCTTCAATCGTATTAACATTATTCGTAATCGTATATAACATTAGTATAAAAGTTGTAGAAGATAAAGTTTTGTACAAATTTTTGTACAAAACAAAAAATTCAAAAAATTTTCATTAAATACAACTTAAATAATTATTTAATACCTCATATTTATAAATAGTGACCTAGCACTGCAGTCCGTTAAGCTAAGCGCACCATATTCTGCGCCGTCTATTTCAAAAACGGTTCAACGAACAAAAAAAAGTTTCATACAAAATTTCTAGAAAATTTAATCTTCTACAACTTTTATAATAAATATAAATACGATTGAAGGCAAAATAAACGAGATATTCACAAAAAACTGATTTTTGAAACCTTTGACCTTGAATATCTAAGGACGCGCACGCGTTATCTTATGTGAATTTTGAGACATTTGTACTAAGGTTTGTGCAAAAATTCAGTTTATACCGTTCGATTCCGAGATTGACCACTAATTTGGTCTGAGATGATCGGGTAAAAGAGAAAATCTAATATATGTGTAAAGAATATAAAATTTTACATCACATCATCACTGTATTTTCCACTATAATATAATTATAACATAATATAACAAACATACAAAAACAAAAACAAAAAGCGCAATATAACAACATATAAGATAAAACAAGTATGGAAACAGACATAAGCGTATTATAAATGTATACAATTTTATAAAAAATCAATTCTATATTCTTTACATAAAAAATGTTTCATGAAATTATCTAATTTTATATTTTATTAAGCGTTTTTTTTTTTTATTTGGATTTTTTTTTCTATTTAATTTTTAAGCCAATTTTCGAAATTGAAAATTTTCCGAATTTTTTTTAGTGACTAATTTGTACAAATTATAAATTTAATTCTTTTAGAAGTGGTACTAATTAACGAAATTTATTACAAATATTTACTTATTGAGTGGTAACATAAATTTTTTTTTTAAAGTACATCTTTGACTAGAATATAACATATATTAGGTTTAAGGATCATAATAGTTTCTACTAGAGATTAAAATGTAGGCGTTATTTTAGGCATATTTAGTTGGAAATATTTTTAAAGAAGCCTATATAATGCTTCATTCGGCTAAATAATAAATAATTTTTGCAGTGCTGTTATAAAATATGCCATAGAATTTCTATAAATCCGCTCAATTTATTATTATCTTCTAAAAGGGATTTTTTTTAAGTGATATTTCTTAATTGGAAATGAAACATATAAAAATAATTTCAATCGCTATCACATGAGCTTGATTGGGTACTTAATTTTATACCATTTGTGTCTGAATATAATTTTCCAAGAGTCCAAGACAGTGTTTAGCCTGGGGTGCAAGGAGTGTGTGGCATCCGAGCGCAGAATCTTGGGGTAGAACAGCCTATCGTACCATCTGAATTTGCGAAATTTGCCGTTATATTGCCGTTATGCACCCTAAAATCAAAAGTTCGAAATTCAACTTCAAGATTACGCTTGGAGACAGCTGTGGTTGTCTTTGGTTTAATTCCTATCTCTTTATATTCTAAATGTGAAAGTAAGGATGTTTGTTTGTTTGTTTGTTACGCTTTTACGCAGAAACTACTAAATGAAACTTTACAACAATATAGCTCATATATCAGAATAATACATGAGCGATAATTGATAAAGATATATTTAAAAAAATAAAATAAAAAGCTGACATTTTACTGCGTCATCTATGAATTAACCATAAATTAAAGATTTTTGTAAAAATAGTAAATGTAAAACAATTCATGGTCATCTTTCATGGTATACTCAATGATGAATTCAGACTATTTTACATTTAAAAACAATCCCTATCATTATTTCGAGTGTTATGGAAGTGGCATAAGTGAGAGCAAGGGAGGTGAAGGCGGTGACCTTTACTAATCTTTACTTTTAAACGAAGCAAAGTATCAAGCTAGTATAAAATAAAAATGATATAAAATTAGTATCCTAATAAAGCCAACCAATATATCATGGTGATTGACATTATTCTTATGTGTCATTAAGTATTTCGATTTAAAAAATGAAACTTAAAAAAATTCCCGTTATTATAAAAAGAAATGTTTACAATCGAATTTCTCATTTTATTTTTGTTTCTAAATTCTACTTAAATTTTTATGGACGGTAAATACAACATCCAATAATAAATATTAATAAAATATTAAACATTAAATATAAAATAAGACTCACCAAAAAAACACAGTAAATTTAATATTTAACAACTTAAGTAAGAACATTTAAGTAATAAGATGAAAAAATTTTACTTCTTGTCAATACGTATTTTGTAGTGGTTCAAATAAAATGTTATCGAGCGATAAAAAGCTCGTTTTACATTTAAAAAAATTTCGAGAAAATGTTGAAGGGTTTGTAAATTTTGGGTTTTTTGTATATAAATGTATGCTTAAGTACTCCAGATAAATGAAATATTCTATTGCATTACATAACAGAAGTTTTATTCTAATTTTTATTACTGGCTATTGATGAATGGTAATTAACCTGGTAGTCTAAATTGGAACTACTGAATGCGGATCCACTTCCTGTTATAATTAGTACGAATTTTTATCACCAGTTGCCGGAGTTTATCTTATTTGAATTTGAATATTTTTATTAGCCTTAAACCCATTAGCACTCGCGTCAACTGTTCTTAAGTCGTTTTTTTTATTGAATTTTCGTATACTTCTAAAAAACTACGCAGTAAGACTTTCGCGCTTTTATCATTACCATCTCAAATTTTAGAATATTTCACTTATCTGGAGTTTTAATATATTTTTAAGCACCTTTCAGTAGGAATGTTCAACAGCAAAGAAATTTATTTCGTACGTTTACCTCAATTTTTTTTTTTTGTAACAGATTTGCAAGAATAATTCTCTTTTCATAGGTTCTTCTTTTTATTTATATAATCATTTTCAAACGGTTATTAAGATATTTGTCAAGACATATAGCGATTAAAAATAGTTTTGCAAGAAAAATTAACAAATATGAAGTTTTCAACGACATAAAGCTGTAAAGCTTCTTTTAATTGCTATCAGTTTTCGAAGTTAATATTTATTTTCATATTAAACATGTATAACATATTTAGAAGACGTTTTTGCTTTAGAAAATAACTTGACTGCAAAAAGAACTAGATATACCATGTGTGTTTGTATCATCTAGGCATTTAGTCATTTACATATCTGTAGTATGACAGAATACATCCGTTTAGTAATGCATCTAAGCGAGAGGTATTATATATATGTATTGTAAGACTACAGATACGATACGACAGATCTTCTGTTGTATGCATGTAGAGAGTGGGAGTTTTGATGAACTTAAAAGTTATCTGTAACTAAAAAACTCCCACTCTCCAAGCGTCTTCCAACTAATGTTCAATACATGTATATAATACCTCTCGCTTAGATGCATTACTAAACGGATGTATTCTGTCATACTACAGATATTTATATGCCTAGATGGTACAAACACACATAGTATATAAACAAATAGATTATGCTTAGTTTTGAATAACTGATGGGCGGAGCTACGCACAGCCTAAAACGCTGATCGTAGAAATTTGAAACTGGGAGTGTGTGTTCTTTGTATGACGTTGACAATCGATAAGAAAGGGTTTTCCGAAATTCTACACCTAAGAGGAAGAAAAATTGGGGCAAAGTTTGTATGGCACAACGTGATTCCTTGATCCACTCTCTTTCAAATTTTGGATAAACAAATCGTCCAGCAAAGCGAGCGAGTAGCCGCTAGTTATTGTATAAAAGAGCCAAAACACCTGGGCCTAGAATTATGTAAATTTGCATGTGGGTTTTTTTTGACACTGTAGAATATAAGCCATAAAGGAATGATTTTTGAAAATTTAACTCTTAAGCTAGGGAAAAGCGGATGACAATTTTTGGATAAATCAATATAGGTACACATTGAATTCACCTAAGAAAGCAAGTAACATAAGTTGTATTTTATTTCCAAAAAAATTAGGACTCCGCACAAAAAATTAAAACCAACGAAATTAGCGGGGATAAGTAATGGTAAATGAAGTGACATTTTATAACGCAATAGTGTTTGTATTTAAAATTGCAGTTCCCTATAGCGAAGCAGGTGGGTTAACTGCTAGTATTGTAATAAACCTATTAAATGCTATTTTCATCAATTAAGGGGGTTTATTTTTATAATGCTGGATCTTAGAACACAAAATGTTCTGCTATCTTTAATCGGTTAGGTATTTGAGTTGAATGTTTAATGAACCCCAAGACCTAGGTCAAATTACATGCTAGAAATATCTTTGTTCAAAATGAATAATTTTGATCCGAACTAGATCTTTATAGCTGGTGTATTTTAGGAAATTTTATCGATTAAAATGACGCACCTTCTATAATGAGTTATTCTTATTTCGTAAAAAATTAATTTGTTTGCTATTGAACAGTAAATATTTAGCATTAAGCATAAGAAGAGATAAAAATTTATCAAGAATGTTTAAAATCCATTAAATTAAAGTGGAATGCATGGCTAGTTTTCAGCATTATTATCGCAAACTTTTTTATCGGAAACATTTATTCTTAAAATATATTCAAAAAAATGTTAAAAAGAAATCTGTTAAAAATGTTCTCAAATTGGAATGATCATTATGAGTGTAAGATTTAAAATTAATTTTTTATTTAAATCATTGGCATTTATTTTTCCTTAACACAGCCTTTTTAAATATGGAATTGCTTATTTTGTGTGTTTTAATCTCGATTTTAAATCGAACATTATACATTTTTTAAATGTAAATTATTAAATAAAAATTGTGTTAAATTCGTTGCCTAAATATTCTGTGTACGAACATTTTTGTTTCCTTCAAATAAACAATACCATACTTTTTAAATATTTATTTAAACTAAAGTACAAAAAGCCTTTTTTTTTTTTAATCTTTTAACAGGCGCAAAAATTGTCTTTTATATTTGCAATTTAAACTTTATAAATGGACTTTGATATGTTCTCATTTTTTGTTCTTGTATGGAAATTTTATTTATTTTAATCTTTGTGTGACGTTGGCTAAAGCAACGGCAAAAGCTTGTAAAGCTGAAAATGGATATTGAAAATCTAAGGTGTACGCATTTCCATCAATTCTTCCAAATTGCATCACCTAAAACAAATAAGCGTTTTAACATTAAAAATGATTTTTTAGTACTTTTGCTAATTTCGGTCTGATATTCATAGAAATATTTTAAATTAATTTTTAAATTCTCAATATTTTATTTACAACACTTAATTTTTTTTGTTTTATTTTGTGAGAATTCGATGTTTTAAAAATAAATTTGATAAATTGGGGGTGTGTTACTTTTCTGAAAGATAGATAGAACAGAGCCAAAGGAGGAAAGCACCGTTGTTAATGACGGTTTCCCTCTATCGATTTAAACTAGTTTTTACGAGAAGCGTCAGTCATAACCACGTTTGACCGCAAATTTACAGTCAAAAGCACTATTAACCATTTATTTTCAGGCAAAACTACTATAGACCTACCTATGGAGTCAAAATTACTTTTGCCTGTCAATTAAAAGTATACATTTAACCGGCCAAGACTTTTGACTGTAACATTTACACTATTTGAAATACGTTACTTGTATTTCAAATACAAAATAATTTTATATTTAAACAATTTTAAAACCTATTTTATATTATATTTTTAAATAATTTTATCAAGCTATTATTTTCAGAATATTTTTTTTCTTAGTTTGAAAATTTTAGGTCTAGTATATCGGGAAGACAGATTTACTGGATTACTTAAAGACATAGTAACTCAAATATCGAAAAAATTTAATCTGAAAAAATTTTTTTTCTTCGTTTTCGCCAATTCGAAAAAATGAAATAATAACATGAATTATTATTTATTGTAACTAAATGAAACAAACCTGTTTTCCACGAAATTCAATTTGAAAATTTTTTGCAGATTCTTGTGTAACTCGCCCACCAAAATCTAATTGGTATACTTGACTATTTTCATTCCACATTGGAGCTTTGTTATGCATAACAAATTCTCGTCGTACGGGTACTGACTGTGTTGAACAATTAATACCATTTGGTTCAATTTTTCCACGTTTTAACTACAAAATTATCATAGCAAGTATTATACTAAGTATAATTACAGGATGCTCAAAGTGGTTTCATTATTTCGAAAAGGAAACAAAATTCTTATAAAACAATTCATTGTAAAAAACTATAATTGTTGTCCCTGGAAAGATCCATCATTAAATTTTTGGTTGTCATTATGCTTAAAGATCAAGGCTCATTTTGTGTGCTAGTGTAACTTGAGTACAATTTGTTAATTTCATCACCAAAGTCCACTATTGGGAGCAATGTAACTATTCTGGCATAGATACTGATCGTCAATACTGCTAACAACACACTACGCGATATTCTTTCAAAGTAACCCTTGTGGAAATAAATCTGTTCTGGAATTCAGAATACTTAGTTTGAAATTCAGAAAAATAATATGTGAAGTAAAACTATTTCTGAAAAAGTCAGAAAAAGTCTGAAAATATTAAATAAATTATTAATCAATCATGGTAACCATTTCTAACTTTTTCAGAGATAGTTTTACACATATTCTTTTTCTGAATTTCAAACTAAGTATTCTTAGTTCCAGAACAGATTTATTTCCACAAGAGAAAACTGTTAGATATCTTGGTTATTACTTTTTTAATCTACCAATGTTGTATTTGCTTTAGGGGTGTTAATTTTAGGGTTGTGAGATTTATTTTCCTATGTGGCGCTTTCGATATACGCAACAAAATTATTGGAGTAGTAAATTATTGCCCATAGCTCCATTAATATTGTATTTTGGATGAAAGTAAATATTGAACTTACAAATAAAATTGTAATTAAATAGACGCCTTTTTCAGGATTCTCGATTGTCATAGCGGTATTCTCTTACCTTCATTCACGACGTTTCATTTTCTTACCTTGTGCTTACGAGAACTTTTGATCATAAATTGATCAATTTGGTCCAAAAAGGAAGGACATGAACGAAAAAAATATGAGCTTAAGTTTTACCAACGAAACCCTTTGTTTGTATTTATTTCCCTCTCTGAATTACTGGACCGTTTTGAGCATCCTGTACAATTTTTTATTTGAGGGTTACATACCATACTAACCTTTTGCCTAAGTTGTGCTTTTTGAAATGTTTCTAAATCTTTATAATTTTTCCCACTAAATACTTCATCACGATCAGATGCATTGTTCACTTCATCGTCAGAACTTTCAATATTTTTATTTTTACGGTTACGTCTACCTAATAACGGTGAATTCATAAAATGTCGACGTATCGGTGATGCCGATTGATTCCGTTTTCCTTTTTTCGATGGAGCCGGTGATGCTGGCGAGCTTCTTGGTAACCGTGTGGATAATTCTGGTGAAGATGGAACAGTTGAACGATCGTCTAGTTCACGAATTCGATTTAATAAATTTTCTAATGTGGTTAACGCTTGACTATGCAACGACGTAGCTGAACGACCGTTAGGACTATCTGTTAATTTCTGGGCGAAAGGAATATCATTTGAATTTGTACGTATAAATGATGGTTCATTAGAAGTTGTGGTATTTCGAGAATCAATTAATGTTGTAACTCCACTATTTCGTGTGGTTTCAGAATGACTACGATTTCGTGAAATAATCGGACTTGACGGAGTTGTTCGTGATTCTAATATGGTTTTACGATCGTCTGTTTGTGTCTTTCGACGCATTACTGGTGTTTTGGAAGTTGTAAAAAAACTCAATTTTGTTGGTTCTTTTAGTTTTGATGGCGATTTAATTATTTCGATTGTTTGTGGAGAAGGTGGGGCTATTTTAAACCTTTCTATGGGATCTTCTTCTTTATGTTTCGGTAAATTAGAAATATTTGCTATATCAATTGATGTTGGCGTTGCCATATCACTGGAATCTAGACTTTTAGATTTTCCACAAGTACCTAAATTAGGAGATTTTTTCATATTTTCTTTTTTGTCAATTTGCTGTTTTTGTTTCGAACGTTTCATACGTGTTTTTCTATTAACTAATACTAAGCGTTTCGGTGTATCTTTGCGTAACATAGCTAATGCTATATCACATGGTACTAATTGTGCGTCAACCAAGTCTAAATAACCAACACTACAACTGCGTACCATAGCATCACCCGGATTTGGTGTACAAGAACACGGGGGTGAAGCCATAACAGTCATTGTTCGACGCATACCGGTTCCTGCATTAGGTAAGCGAACTGGTTCCATATTTTCAATTATTGAATCTTCATCAATAAATCGTAACTCATCTGATTTTCCTGTGCACCATTTGGATGCTGCAATTCCAATTTGATTTCCGCTGGGACTATTTTTATTACAAAAGGTTCGGCGTGTATGTTTTGTTCCTGTTGTTGATGGAATGTTTTGTTGGGATGTCGATGACGACGGCGTAGCTAAATCACAATTTCTTGGCTTTTTAATTGGCTCTATTTCAGCATAATTTTTTTTACTATCTAAAATTGAATTACTATCTAATTTCTTTTTAAACGTTGCGGTCGTTTTTTCTAAATTTAAGGTCAATGAAACACCATTCCGTTGCGCTGTAGAATGTTCAAAATTCGATTTCACTTGTTGAATAGAATTTGAAAAGTCGGTTGTTGAATATGAAAGTAATGTTTGCGCAGGTGGACGGTCAAAAATAATATCACTAGGGGCAACTGCATTTTTCGGTGATTGTAAAGCTGGTACTGAACCTTCACAACATAATGGTGACACAGCATGCCGCCCCGATGATGTGGAACCATTTCGGTTATTCGTATTTGATGGGCAATACAACATCGAGATTCCTGAACTATTTGAACTACCAGTTGTGGTGACAGTTGTAGAATTATTTGTTCGTAGTGCTTCACAAAAATTTACCATTTCTGTTAAATCCACGTAAGGGAATTCATCCTCGTACGATTCGGCCCGAGCCAATGCTGGAATCACATTTGGTGGTTGTTCGGGATTTAAAAATTGAGGAGGTATTTGGGACTTTGGACGTGCTAATCGACTCCCACGCGGTGACATAGGTGCTATTGGCGGTGCAACATCTGTATGTGCAGTTTTAAATGTCGGCCGATCATTTGTTGTTATAACCTCTTCCTCATCTTCCGAAAATAAGTTTGGGTTGAAATTGGGATCGGGTCCTGGAGGTATATCGTCTCTAAGTTCAGTCATTACTAACGTCATTTGTCGTGGTTGAAGATGAAGAAGAGAAGTTTTATACGTCACTTGACCTAAGTTTGCCGGAACTGAACTTGCTAATCCATGAATTTTAAATTTAGTACCCCAAATATTTGATGTTACTTCCACTAAACGTACATGCTGTAAAATAAAATACTTTCTAGATAATTTTTAACAAAATAATTCTATTATTAGTCTTACTGCTTTTAAACATTTTAGGATAGGTATTTGAGACACTAGGAAAATTCGTGTAACACTTCTATTCGTTGCGTTCAGGTAGATGGAAAGGACAACTGAATCGAAAGAATGGTCTCTTATGAAATTTGCAATAAATGACACGTTCTATTTAAAATATGACTATTTTTCAATTGTTTACATGTAATTGGTATTGTAAATGTCAAAAAAAATTGTAACTATTAACTTATTTTAATTTGTAAGAAAATAGTATTGCATTTTCAATATAAACCACATATACATACTTTAAGATTATATTTATTAAAGAGAATTGAAAAAAAAACTCGCACCAGGACTCGAACCCGGATATCTTGGATTCATGCCAAGCGTCATATAAAATTGGGCCAGCTCTAGTCACAGTGTAATTTGTCAATATTAACTCTATTTATGACTCATGTTCCTTTTTTTGTTCACTAGCTTATATACAATGTCAAACATCAAAGGCTTTCGGTTTGGTAATTGATGCTTATTTGTGATACAATGTTTATTTACGACATTGTATCATAAATAATATTTTATGATACATTACTTTATTTTTATACATTACTTATAAAGCAGGCATGGGCCAACGTGACTTAAAGAAGTCCCTCGGACTTGACATACGAGTAAGACAGTGACAACCTTACCAGAGACAACATAAAATACGAGTTAGACAGAAAGACAACATTTTTTTCTACCTATCTCATTACTATGAAAGACACTGGAATGGGTAGATGATTCGTAAACCCGTCTCGCTTCCTCCTCTATGAGCAATGCGAACTTCGATAAAGAAACACACAATAATGTTTATGACACACAATAAAGTTATAACAATGGTGACTTCGACTTAAAATAACTCAATAACTCGCCCATGTCTGTTATAAAGACTCGAGACCCAGGTTCGGCGCTTCGACGTTTGACATTGTATTTAAGCTAGTGAACAAAAAAACCTTAAATAATAAATAGAGTTATATGTTCATCCATAAAATTGTATTAACAAAGTATTGTGTCATTACCATTGAAACACCTGAAATAAAACTCATACACAGTGCGAATACTTTTAATGTCTAAAAATACAATATAATAGTACAAGAGACGGTATAAGTCGATCTTCACCCATCTGATAGCTAGATGAGACATGTTTTTATGAAATTTTATTGATTTTTAAACACTCTTATCATAGTTTTTCTGTCGGAAAGTGTTCATGGATATTTGTAATTAAATTAATTTTCATCAATTGTTTCCATGAACAGTTTTTTAGGCAAGCCTATGCCATTATTTTCGTAATTAAATTATTTCTTCTGATACCAATTTGATTGGTTAACAGATCGGTGTAGATCTGTTCATACCATACGAACAGATAAGTCAATATAGGTAACTACACCGAGTTGTTTTTTAATTAAAAATAGCCATGAACACTTTTCGACGGAAAAACTATGATAGCAGTGCTTAAAAATCAATGAAAGTTCATAAAAATATGTCTCATCTAGTTATCAGATGAGTGAAGATCGACTTTACCGTCTCTTAGACTATAACCAATTCAATCTAGAACTGGTGGAAGTGTTCTGAAGACTAAAAAATGTGGTCAGTAGAACTAGAGAGTCTTAGCAAAAATGCCTACCCTCTGTCCAAATGTCAGTGTGCCTTTTATATAATTTTAAGCTATATTACATAATTAGATTATTATAGTTTGGATTACATTGAATACTAAAAAGATGGGTATTAAAATTTCAAATTTTATTTTTTGTTTAAATAAAATTTACAAGAGAATTTTTACACAAATTTTCACGGTACCCAATACCTACCTTATTTAAAAATATTTAACAGCATTAATTTTTGTTATTATATTATGTTAATACATAACTAACAACTATGAAAAAGTTTTCTTTTTTGCCTCTTTGATGGTTTAACTGTATTGAAAAGGTCAAAAACTCGAAAATGGGGTACACTATAACTTTCTGCAACTGAGCCAAACCATCACAGCAGAGTCCTATTGTGAGAAAAGCGACGATATGTACCATTCGACCCTGATCCACGGCAACACCTGTCCGCATGTTTCACAAATTACCGACCGAAAATTAATCGATCTGGGCGTCGATTTCTGCCTCACCCATCATATTTTCCAGACCTCTCACTAATCGACTACCATCTTTCCAGGCACTTCGATAACTTTCTCACTGACAGGACCTTCGCCAATCAAGGCCAGGCAAAAAAGGCTTTCGTCGTCTTCCTCGAACCCATCCGAGTGTTACGTTGACAAAAGTTCACTGTTTCAAATGGCGCTTATTTCGATTAAATTGAATAAGTATTCACTGAGATATTACAGTTTAAAGGAGACTCATAAAAATGGACAAAACTTTTGAAACGACCTAATAATTTATTATATATCAAGTTCTTACCTCTGGTAAAGTATCTATGTAAGCTAAATCTTCGAATTCATTTGTTTCATTAGGCGGGAGCTGTCTATCACCTAAAACAGTTCGCGATCTCGATTTATGAGTTGTCGCCCGTCGCCGCCTACGTTGCATTCTTGGTGAACTTGTACAGCCCTCTTCTCGATCTGAATCAGATGAATCTGATGGTATTGCCCCACCACTTCCACCACTACCATTTGTGGATTGACTGCTACCAGAACTCTTTGCACATTCACAATAATCTGAACATTGTTCTAATGAAAAAACGTTAGTAAAATATGGATCATCTACAAATTCGAAAACTTCAAATAAATTTTATAGTTTACCTTCAACTTGAGGGTCGAATATAACAAATTCCGGTCTAATTTTACTTGTACGTTTTCCCTTCAGTAATGGCACCAGCCCACCAAGATATTCTAAGTACAGGGTATAACATGTGCCAGATGACAAATTTGAATCGTCATCATGACGGATCATTGTACAATGTAATCGGACGGAACCATTTGGGGGCCGTGATACAAACTCACGTAAAGCTAACGGACTTGGTACACAGCACTGAAATCAATGAAATATTGTTCCTGATTTCATAATATTTTATAAGGATAGGAAAATTGTACTTAGAAAAAATCCAAAACATAAAAATTACTTCGACTGCAAAATATTGTTTATGGTTCATAGTCAGTGGCGTGCATTAAATATAGACAGAAAGACACTGCCTACCCTACATAATCCATATTTATCGAGTACAATCAATAAACTCAAAATCTTAACGGGTATCATCTATTATTCTATATGGCATACAGATTATCCCAGCTCGTTCATTGAATTTTAAGTAACTTCGCATTGCGCTGCTGAGTGCCTCCAGTCAATGCGTCGGGAAAGACACAAACTAATTTTGCTTAAATGTTTGTATATGAGCACTCATAGTCATACGTGCGTGCGCGTTCGTATAAATACAATAAAATGCCACACATACGAATGCATAGAGAGACAGTGTCTTCTTACAACACGATAAATTACGACATTTACCGAAATAGCTTCGTTTCCCGTTTAAATATACCCACACTAGTTTGATTGATCAGTTGATCTCCATAATTCATATAACGATCAGCGATCAGATGGGGTGTGTACAGAAAAAATAAAAAATAATACGTTTAAAAACAAAACTATTTTTCTATGATAAAAAACAAGTGATCATGAAAAGTCGTTGTACACCGGATTTGCAATTATTACAAACTAAAGGTAAAGTAAATCGTAAATTCAATACAAAACAATCGGATTCATATTATTGGCTGACAGGTTTCGAACACCGCAATCAGTTGTTTTGTTTCTCTTGTCTACTATTTACAAATACAGTGCAACCTCTATATAACAAATCTGAAGGGAACCAGTAAATATTCGTTATATCAAGTAATTCATTAAACCGAGGTTTGTAATATTGAGGTTAAGCTGGTCTAAAATTCGTTATAAAGAGGAAAAAAGTGTCGGAACCTCTCGCGACATGAATTACATATTATGGAGCATACTAACTGTCATATATTGGTGGGACTTTATACGTTATATAAAGGTTTTGAATTGACGAATTTCGTTATTTAGAGGTATTTAAATTTTTTATTATAGTTGAAAATTCGTTATAAAGAGACTGTTCGCAAAAAATATTCGTAATGTAGAGGTATATTTTATATTGACTCTTATGGACAATTCAAGGGGATTGCGAAAAATTTGTTATTAGGAATTCGTTATATTGAGGTTCGTTATATTAAGGTTGCACTGTAATAAAACTGTCTGGAACGACACCGGTTACAACGATGTTCATAATTTTCTGACGAGCGTAAAAAACACGATCAATCTGAAAAACACTTAGAAGCTTCCCTCAAAGTAGTACTATCGGTAATAGACTTTGCATTCAGAATTTAATGAAACTTGGCATAGTTGTCCATTATTATATCATAATTAACCACTTAAATTTTTAGGGGCCTTCAAAGAACTGAAAAAAAAAATATTTTAAAGATATTTCAACATTGATCCTAATGGGAAATCACAGATTTTATTTTATTTCACAAAACTGGACGTTCAGATTTTCAGTTCTCTGAAGGCCCCTAAAAATTTAATTGGTTAATTATGATATAATATTGGACAACTATGTCAAGTTTCATTAAATTCTGAATGCAAAGTCTATTACCGATAGTACTACCTTAAGTATGACACCTTCAGTTTTAGTATTCGTTGTGTGCGTAGTCATGGTAGGGACAATAAAGTCGATGCCAGCGCTTCCAGTGAAAAATTTTGGCGTTAAAGGGGGCTGTCATGACTAATTTGCAGTTCTTTTCATGTTAATGTTATAGAAATGTCAAATTGAAATTATTATGAAAAACACGAATTAATTAAACTTAATGCATTAAAAATTAAAAATAAGAAATCAAATTGCACAAATATTATTTTTCAAATGTAAATTATCATAATTATTTATTTAAATTTGTGAGACAAGAATATTTAATTTTAAATGTAAGTCTTAAATGCAATCCATACAATTATATATGCATCCATACAGTTCTATAATTAAAGTAGTGTATCGTTACCATGGAAACGAAACTCACGCACGGAGCGAATACTATATAATCAAAATTATGTAGACAGAGGTACTATTTTTTATGTTTGAAAAGAAATTTTTCCTGTGTTATTATTAATTTAAGTGGATCTTACCCGTATTGTTTGAGCAAAAAGATTCCCAATCAAATTTCGTATTCTAGCTGGCAGTGGTAATTGATGTAATTGAGATTCAGATCGTAAACGACTTTGTACCATTAAACGGCACATTAATTGTAATGATGCCACACGTCGTGAAACCCAAGCAATATGTACTTGGCTTCCTGTTGCCATAAATAACCGTTTATCATTATGACCCCATGTTAAAGCAGACACCGGACACTGGTTAAATGGTATCGTGATGGTGTAAACTAAAATTCCTGTATCCGTATAAAATTTTAACAAATTATTGTATTGTAATGGTTGTTGCACTGTAAGTGGTGATTTATGTCCTTCTGGTAAAATTGTTGTACCCGCAACGGCTAACAGCTCACGAGAATTACTCCATTCCATACATAATGACGTTCCTTGTAGTCCAGTGTCCAATTGAATTGGTGATACATCGTCAAATGTTTTTAATAAAAATATATAACCATTTTGTAAACTTACTGCTAATACAAATTTTTTTTCACCTGAAATTAAAAAGAATAATAAGACATTGTTCATATATTTTTTTCACCTCAAAATAGTACTGTAACTAATTCGATGGAGAAATTTATACTCGTTTATGTAAACGAAAACAACAAAAAGATATTCTGTGACGATTGAAGTCAATTAGAAACAAGTAAAATTTACAAAATTTAAAAAAACAATTCAGGTACGGAACCCTAAATTCACAATTGAAACATAACTAAAAACACTCTCCATTAAATTTCCTTTCAAACAAAACAAAACAAAACACGAAACAAAAAAATCAATATCACAGCAGACACACATACATAGCGGTAACACCCCTTTTTTGGTTCAGAAATTAAAAAAATTGTTAATAAATATGTATTTTTTCCGTCGACTTTATTTGACGGGAGATTATACTTGAAATTTCAAAGAAATATATACAGAATGTTCGATTTACATCTGGGCATATAAATATCACGAATATGACAGAACACATGCGTTAAGCAATGAATTTAAGTGAGAGGTATTATGGTCATGTGTTGAATAGATGAAGTACAACAGATAAGATACAAGACTTTTGCAATTTCATATAACACCTATAATACCTCTTACTTAGATGCATTGTTTAACGCATGTACTCTGGCGTACTCAAAATATTTGGCGTAGGTGCTGCATTTTATTTGGTGCGCAATATTCTTGACAAGCTAGTGATACCAGCCGTTAAGGTCATAAAATGGACAGAAGCGACCATAGAAATTTTAAAGGGTAGTGTAAATTATCGTTGATGTCTATACAGCTCGGCGATTAATTGTTAATGAAACAATAAAAAAAAATTATCAAATATTCATAAGTAACTTTTTATGGCGGCTCCAGGCGTGGAAGCATCACTTAATCTATGAATTCACCACACGGTAATAATTTTTGATTTATTGAACTTACTTGAATTAGTCGCAGAATTATCATTATCATCATTTTCCTCCATTTTAAATTTTTCACAAGACCATGCCATCGAACTTATGCCAACTTCAGAGCTGAGCTGGACTTGTGAAACCATAGCACCATGAACATCCATTACAACAATTTGACCAGATGTTGTACCAAAATACACTTGCTGGTCATCTGGTGTCCAAATACCACATGTTATTGTTGATTCCAAATTAAGCATAGATGACCAATATCGTTGTCCAGCGACAGAGCCCACAAGAACGAATCCATCTTGATAGCATATTAGTGCCATGCGACCGTCATGTGACCACGAAAAATGAGTAACAGGAGTGTTACGATCATTAATTAATTCAATGGACCAGCGACCCTCATATTTAATCCAAACAAATATTATACCAGAACTGTCACATGATGCTAATTTTTGATAAGGTTCATTCCATTTGACTAATATTACCTGTAATGAAATACAAACACTGATACACTATTGTGTAATACTCTAGACAAAATATGAAGAATCGGCTCTATTTATAAATTCGTAGTAGGCTGAGTTTAAAACTATGATTTCGGTTAAGTATCTTAGAAAATGTGACCTATCACTCTGTATGACTGTCCAAAATCGATATTTCTATAAATAACGAAAATATGAGGGTTGTTCCGCTGAAGGTTTCGGCATCTAGTTTAAGACTCTACTAACGGGCAGTTTCAAAAGTGTTGAGGTTGCGTTAATAAACGCTATGTATACATAAATAAACGATTTTTTGCCACTATCTCGGAAACCATCAACTATATAAAAATTTCTAACAAAAGTTGTTGGAAATTTTTGTTCCTAAAAAAATGTATGATAAAAAATGTATCATAAATTTTATGATGAAATTAGTTAAAATGAATTTTATTATTTTTCTGCTTTAATATTTTGGCCCTCAAATCGCTTTAAATTTTTCTATTCTATAAATTTCAAAGTACCCAAATGTTAAAAAAACATTACCGTTGTTGATGTTAATTATTATTAGAGAAGTCTGGATATAAGTAAACGGCAGTCATGTTTTCTAATTTACTTTATATAACCAATCATAATAAGAACAATTTACTTTAAATAAGAACAACTTAATTAAATTGATTTTAATATAAATACGTATTTAGAACAAAATAAATTTAATTAAGTTGTTATTATTTTATACTTGTCTATATAAAATAATTCTGAAAAAGGAAAAACAGGGCCGCCACTCACTAGATGTTCATATATATATACTTTGGGGCAAAGAGTATAAAATAAAGGATAAGAGTATACCAGTTTCAACGCCTCTAGTTGTTGCGTTCAGCCATAAACCCTCTTCACCTCTATAATTTTGTTAAAAAAACAATCTGTTAGCATAGCTTAGTTTCGATCTCAGAACCTCTGGGTTAGGAGCTCAGCACGCTTCCACTGCGCCACTCTACTCTGTGTAAAGTACTGATTCATTGAAAATACAGTAATATTTACAAGAAAACACGATGTAAAGATCCTCTTTTGTTATGTTATTTGTACCTCTTCGAGGAGTATGAAACTACGTTTTGCAACCAAAAAAAGTTTTGAACTTAGGGGTCCAAAAAGCATACCACGAAAGTAGCTTTATACCGCCATTTGTACTTTTCCCAAAATTTACATAAGGCTCACTCGTTGAAGCCACCTACTTATTTTCATCTCTCTATCTTTTACATTTTTAACCGACTTAAAAAAGGAGAAAGTTCTCAATTCTGTATTTCTTAACAAAAAATACTACTTCAAAACAAATTTATATGCACTAAAAAGCAAAAAAATAACGATAATATAATGTAGTTACTTAATGTAGTTAGTTAATATGTTTTAGTGCATATTAAGTAGTTTTTTTTTATTGGAGAAAATGGACACCAAAGTTTTGCTCGAATTTGCCCCCTCACGCGAAAACAATGATGTTTACGAAAAATTGTTTCAAACAAAAGTTTTATAAGTAACATTTTTTACATTTAAACTTTTGGTCTATCTGTAACAGTTTAACATAAGCAAAACTAAAAATTTTAACGTTTCTGAAAATCATGTACATTTTTCAAGCATCATATCTTAAAAGCTATTACACATATGGAGCTGTGGATTGGCTTCAATTGTTTCAAATTTAATATACTTTCAAAATGATAGCAGCAACTAATGTCAAAAGCTCATAGTTTTTTAATCAAACTGCAAAATCTGAAAAAAGTCCAGCAGTTTTTTTGCAATTTTTCAAATAACATACCAAAAAAGTAGCTTTTCATCGCGTTTTGCGATTTTAGTTTTTAGATGTTACTGGCGTACCATGTCTTCACATACAAATTTTCAAGTACCAAAAATAATAATTATCTTTCGATGAACTTTCCAAATTAAATATTCCAAAAAATTTCTTTCAATATAAATAATTTTTTATATGTAATTAATTTTCAGAACATTACCTCAGATCGATGACCACGTAAATTATAATTTGTTCGCAATGGAAAATCCACATTTTTTTTGCAATGACTTGTTGTAAATGTAACACCAACAATTCCACGAACATTTCCTGTTGCTAACCATCCTTCTTGATAATAATTTGTACGATTTAATTTCCAACCTTCATCCTAGAAAGAAAATAACGTATGAGAAAAATCAATTTATTTTCAATTATGAAATTGTTTACTCATAAACACAACCTTCAGAACTATATTAATATGTTTTCACTCAATTTAGGATAATAGTAGTAAATGTAATATTGTTCATTCCATCATATTAAATAAATATTTATCCAGGGGCGTCGCCAGTCAATAGAGCAAAGTCGTTTTGCTATACATTTCTAAAAAGAACAAACAGAATTTTTGCGCCCTTTTTACGCATGTGACTTTATTTATCAGATTTATTATTGATGATTCTTTGTAATTTAGATAAAACAACCCTAATAATTGAGAAAGATTAGATGCAAAACGACCCTCAATAGCCGTATATTCCTATGATATTCCTACCCGTGTTTTTTTTTATATGATCAGTCAATAAAAATGGCTGGACAATGTTTAACAAACAGACTAGCGCTTCATTAATTAATATTTGGACAAGTCATTCATGTCAAAAAATAGAAGAGAAACAAATGAAAACAAACAATTGACTGAGTTAATTGTTGAAATACCATGTGAAGACAGTGTTGATTACGCAATCATTTGTTTTTTACATTATATAAGTAAAGAAAGATAGCCACTCATACATACATGTCACATACACACATAACTGATATTTTCATATAATACATACTATATAATTTGTGCTCTCACGGGTAAACAATGATGTTTGCGAAAAAATGTTTAAAACAAAAGTTGTTTTTTTTTTTTTGAAGGAACATTTACTAAAAAACTTTGGGAACTTTTGTTCTATCTCTAACGGTTTACAAGATGGGTCCTACGGATTCAATACCCAATCGACTTATGTAGCTCATTTACGAACTTTTTATGTCCAGAGCACGTTATAAAAATTTCCGCTTGATATATTTTTTCGTTTTTGAGTTATCGTGTTGACAGGCAGACAAACAGACAACCGAAAATGGACTAATAAGATGATTTTATAAACACCTATACCAAAATTTGTTTGGTAGAATCAATATTTTTGAGCGTTACAAACTCGGGACTTAACTTAATGTACCTTGATATATTTCATATATACATGGTATAAAAAACTCATATGGTAGTGTTTTAAAATTAGACCTATTTTACCATTAATTTACCTGAAATGCGATATGATCAATGAAAATAAAATTTTGAATTCAGTAAAATTTATATAGAGTATTGTATTATAAAGTACTTACTATATCTGTTACCGTTTAGGATCTTAATTGGCTATTAAAGAAACCCGAAGAACTAAGTCAAATATGATGTCCCCCATCAAACTCTACAATTTTTGTCGAGGTCATTTTTCAATAGGTGCCTCGGGCGAGATATTCAGATGCATAGATTCAAATCCTCCCTGTATATAGTGTAAGTGTAAAGGAAGGAAAAAATCATGTTCGCCACTCTTTACAAAAACACTATATACAACATGGTTTTTCAGCACAGCTAACGTAAGGCGTTTTTTTAAGGAAGAGTCATAAGATAAAATAAAACTATATTTTTATTAATATATTTGCATTGGAATGTGTAAAAAACAAATTTCATGTTTATACAAGTTTAGCAGTCGGGGCTCATTATTGAGAAGATTTGAGAAGTTTTAGATTTTAATGGTTTTAGCTTGTTAAAGTCGCTATGTAAACTACGGGATTTGTTTCTTTCTTTTCAGATTTTATTAAACGCAATGGGGTTTTCATTTTTATAATTATTTATTTTATTTTAGACTTTTTAGTGTCTTAGCACTAAAAAAACCCTCTTATTATACTTTATTAACCCCTTTTAATTTCCTTGATTTAATACCCTACTCGATAGGTTTTTTTTAATTAACCTATAACTATTTCGCTCCGAAAATCCGCCATTTTGTTTATTTTGTAGCGGACGCATCTTTCCGTTGGCTATTAATTATTCAATAATTAATGGACGAGGAAGGCTGTGACGATGCATTTACCATAACGACATAATTTGTATAAACATTCATTCGATTAATAAATTCTTAACTTTGAAGTCAGATTTATTATTTGCGCGTCTTTCAGGAGAAGGTTCAAGTGAAGACTTCATATTTTGGTTCCGATACCGGGAATCGAACCCGAGCCTCCTGGGTGAAAGCCAGGTATCCCAAAACCCAAGTGTTCTTACACCTATGTAAGAACACTTGGGTTTTTGAGACTAATTTAATGCATATAAGATATGCATGAAAAAAACATAATCACTAATTGACAGTCAGGTAAAAAAAAATTTTTTTTTTTGCATTTTGCAAAACGTACTTTTAGGGTAAAATGTAGCCATTATGATTAAAAAATTTGACATCCTTTGACGATGAATAGAAAAATCTTGTACGATAATTTGAAATTTATGAGCATACATTTACTTAAGAAAAATGATATTACCTGATGTTAGATTCGCGTTAATCATCAACATAATTTTAATAAGCCTTCTATAAAATTTAGTTTGCGTGTTACATGAAGGAAATAACCTCATTGAAATTTATCTATATACAATCGAGAACTTATGTTTATTTTTACCAGAACTTTAAAAATGTCTTTTAGCTACCTATATATATATTTTGTTTAATATTAATTTTAAATCAAAATATCCCCTTTACTAGGTTCATGTATTTTGATAAATTATTTCACGTGAAATAGTTATTAATTTAGAAACAAGTAACATCTCTCATGAGATTTTGGTTACGATCAGCTAAATTTATCGATACTATGTAAATTATTCAAGTCTTCTTGAGAAAAATGCGCTAAAATCTTTTTCATGAACTTTTAAAAAACCCTTTCAAAACACGGTTCCCATAAAAAAAACCACGGTATTCTATCCCATAGGAACCATGCATTTTTCCAGAATAAAAATTAGCTTATGTCATTTTCTCCTAAAATACCACTACCTATGCAAAAAATATGTATCTTTTGCTCTACGAAAAATTAAATCAAATCTATCCCACGGGAACCATACATTTTACCGTGATAAAAGTAGTCTATGTGCTATTACCCTTGCAAAAGTAATAATCAAGGGACAATGCGAAATAAAAAAACATAATTGCAACATGCTTGCGATAAGTTGATACGAAGTGCCACGGAGATTACTGCATACCCCCCCCCCAAACAGTGATCGCTTTGGCCCATTAATCGGCTGACTAATCAGCCAAAGTCAGAGTCGGCACATCACTCATAAAAATACATAATTTTTATGGTCATCTGCCGAAGGGACTAGAATCCCAATATTTAAACGCAAGTATCGCGTTTCTATAGGACTTTCTATAGTATTATCTGAATAACAATCATCGAACCAAGCTGGTTTTGGAAAAATCTTTTCAACTGTTGATTATATCTTTATCATACACCAAGTGATAGAAAGAAATTGGGAATACAACCTAACCATTAATATAGCTTTTATAGACCTTAGTAAAGCCTTTAAGTGCTTAAAACACCATATTATCATTGAAAGTCTAAAACATGCTGGTGTTGGTACAAATTATATCAGATTTATACATACAATTTATTCGTGCGGCAAAGCCTATATCGAAACAGGAAAGTCGGAAGTTTCTTTCGAGTTAAAACGGGGTGTTAAACAAGTAGATCCACTCAGCCCAGATCTATTCAATTGTTAATAATAATTCAATTAGAATATGTCTTCAAAAAAATTGACTGGACTGATTACGATATAAATATAAATAGTAAGATTTTGTCAAACTTGAGATTTGCAGATCATCTGGCAATTATTTCCAATTTACCCAATAATATTTCAATTATGCTAAATCAACTAAACGACCATCTAAGACCTGCGGGCTTCACCATAAAATTGTATCTTTTCTGTAGAAGACTACGTGTACTTGGGTCAAATTGTTAGTTTTAAAGATCGCCAAAGCTTGGTAGAAATTCTAGCTTCTAAAAGAAGTCCTGAGAGGAGATTATTTTTTAAAGGTGAATGCTCAGGTAATTGATATATGCACAACACCAGACGTATGGATGTCAATCTTGGGCTCTTACAGACATGATTAGTAATAAACTGGATATCTGCCAGAAGAATGGAAGTCTGCAATCTCAATATAAAAGAGAGATAAAATTAGAAATAAGAAGATACGTTTAAAAAAACAAATTTGCTTAGCAAAGTTTATTGCTAAAAAGCTAAAGTGGACTTAGACAGGACAAAAAACGATCGATGGGCAAAGCGAATTATATTCCGGACACCAAGAATGAACAGTAGAAATTGTGGAAGACAACGTAAGTGATGGTTGGATGAGTTTAGAAACTACTGTGGAAACACATGGTCGAGAATTTCCAAACAAGCGTAGAGAAATGCATTAGATATTCTGCCCTTATTGTGATTACATTCGCAAAATTTGTGTATTAGCCCGCACAACTTCGCATTTCCCTACAGTTATTCTTATTTCTTTACGTTTTCTTTTGTGAAAGGAGAGGCTGTTGCCCATTTATTGGGATCAAGGCTTATTATTACTATTATTATTATTATCGCTGATGATAGACTTTTTAAATTCGCAGTATTTATTCAGTGTTTAAATACGTACATTATTTTAGTCATGAGGATTTCAAATAGAATATTCTATAATCTATAGACTATATTTGTATAGGTAGGTATATGTACTTGCTACTCGTATCTCTCATACCATTATTATAAGGACAGTTAGTATCTTAGCAGTATAAAATATTGTGAATATTGCGGAAACCTACTCAAATAACATTGTATCACGCTACATACATAAATAAACACATTTCATAGGCATGTTATTTTCTGATAAATTTTAAAATGTATATATTTTGTATTAACAGAATGATTCGTTATATGCACACGATATTATGCGCGGGAAATATTCCATTGTGTGTATTTACTTGAATACATTCTCCCCCATTTTTACCAACTCAAAGCTCTATTCTTCGTTATCCAAATATTGTAAAAATCAGAAAAGAAGATTTTTAAGCCCAGTTTTCATGTGACAACGTACTAAAATATAACTATATAAAATTCTAAATCCCCACTTAATATAATACAATATCTGGATGACCGAACTTTGCTCGGTATTTTTAAAAAGACACAAATTTTATCACTAATAGAAGACCGTTTTAAATGTCTCCACACAAATACCAATTTGAATGTCCCGGAAATGTATTTTATTTCATTAACTACGATATACACCAATAGATGTCAGTAAGAGTTATAATTTGCATTGTATTTCATTAACTACGATATACACCAATAGATGTCAGGAAGAGTTATAATTTGCATTGCCGGTTTCAGTGTTTCATGAAAAGACGGATAAAACGACGTTTTTTTAAAATGAAACCTTGTTAGATCGACTTATCGCCCCAAAAAACCCCTACATACTCATTTTCATGAAAATCGTTGGAGCCATTTCCAAGATCGTAAATATATATAAACAAGAATTGCTCGTTTAAATATATAAGATATAGGCATAAGGATGAATTCCAAATCGTATTTTCCAATAAATTGTTTTATAATAAACTAACAACTTTATTATAAAATAATAAAATATAATATAATATAAAATATAATATAAAATATAATATAAAATATAATATAAAATATAATATAAAATATAATATAAAATATAATATAAAATATAATATAAAATATGATATAATATAATAAATAATAATATAAAAACCAAGTTATATTTTATTACAAAACAAGTTATAGTTTATTATAAAACAACAGCGATTCATTTAAATCACACGAATCACCTTATAATTTCAAATATGTACGGTCTTTTTTATAAAAAATTTATAACAATATTTTTGATATGTTGTCAAGTACTGACTTCAATATTTATTGGATAAAGACGATGGGGAATTCTTCTTTATACATTAAACAGATGGCAGTGTTTGTTAAGAATATAAAACGTATTAAATAAATTTTTCGTGTTTATTTTTCCGTATTGGTCTGTGCGCCGTCCATTTAAATTTCTTAGATGTTTACAACCGACGACCTTGTATGAGTAAGTAATGCTACTTTTATTGATTTGACCTAGCGAAAGCCATTAAAATTAGCACAATGAGTAATGGTACTTACATAGCGGAACTTATAGGATTTGGTTTGCCACCTCATGCCCATGCCTTGACCATGGCTAATAAATCAAATGTTTATTTGCCAGTGTTTTCCTAAGCCTGACCAAGCTAATATCAGAAACAAACAAATAGTTTGTTTACCAAGCGTGTTATTTTTTGCCAAAGACTTGGCCAAGTCCAGTAAAGCAAGGTTTGCTTAACTAACCTTGACCAAGATTTGGTTAACTAGCCTTGGCAAAGGCTTGTACAAATACTGGATTTAATAGCTTAGTGTTGCGCCATGCTAATAAACCAAGTTTGTTTTTGCTAATACATATTTAGTTTATATACCCTGTATATATGAAATATATAAAAAGTATATTAAGTTTAGTCGCAACTTTGTAACGCTTAAAAATAAAAATTTTGGTATATGTGTTTATAAAATCACTTCATTAGTCCATATCCGTCTGTCTGTCTGTCTGTCTGTCGTCGGTCTGCCGTCTGTCTGTCGTCTGTCCGTCTGTGCGTCTGTCATCATGATTACTCAAAAACGAAAAGAGATATCAAGCAGAAATTTTTATAGCGTGCTTAGGACGTAAAAAGTGAGGTCAAGTTCGTAAATGAGCAACATAGGTCTTGGGTCTTGGGTTCGTAGGCCCATCTTTTAAACCGTTAGAGATGGAACAAATGTTTAAATGTAAAAAATGTTGCTTATAAAAAAATAAACAACTTTTGTTCGAAACATTTTTTTGTAAACATTATTGTTTACGCAGGAAAACGCTATTTAGCTTTGGTGTATGTCTAACTATATATCACCAAAATTGTTTGATGTAGATAGTACCTTCATTTACCCTACCATGTGTATTAGACATAGGGAATATCTTGCACATAGTACCGTATGGATGGTTATAGGTATATGAATGGCTGTAATCATTAAAATGTTGTTGATGAAAGAGTATTCATGGGTAGAGTAGATACTATTTAAGAGAACTCAGTGGCCCAAAGTTAACTGTCCTAGGGTATAATTGATTAAACACCAACGAAACTATCACCAGTTGTTGGTGATAACGAAAACATAATAAAAAATTTCTACAAAATAAATAAATATATTCACGCATTCTACAATCGATCTATAGCCTCTTTATTCGATGAAAATGATTATCTGGAGACCTCATAAGAAGTGCCTTTTTTAACTACCGCGGCGCTGAGATATTAATCTCTTTTACTGGTCGCAATGGTAATTTCAGCGGGACAAATAAATTCAACGCGTGAAATGGGCAATTAGCTATTTGTAACACAGAAAACAGTGGAAGTACTTATCCTGTATGAGCAAATCTCCCTTTCTGCATGATTTTCTGTGCAATGACAAAAACTAATTGTCAATTGTGTGCGACCAATTTACTTGCCCTACATGAGCAAAGAAAATAATTAATTAAAGCAATTATAAATGGTACTGTGACCTATTTTTAAATATAATAAATTAAAAAATGTCCAAATAGGAATTATATTTATTCAAAGGATATATTTTGTTATAATATTCCATATTTTGTTGTGTTTATTCATAAATGTTTTTGTATTTTATTTTATTGCGTAGGTTGCTTTCATATTAACAATACAATAAAATTTAAATAATGTTTTTCATACCAATTTTTAATTAAATCGAGTAAACAATTAAAAATTATTAAAAGAAAACAATACAAAATCACCAAAAGATATCTATCTATACATACAAACAGACAGCTTTTTACTTAATGCATCTGAATGTTTACAGGATACCAAAAAACCAATTTTTCAAATTGCAGACAGTCTGTTTGTTTAGGCTAATCTCCGAAACGGATAGACTCATTTTGATGAGAATTTCCCTGGCATATAGCTGATGTTATAAAGAATAAGTCAGGATACTTTTATTTTTGATTAGCTCTTACCTGCGATTTCATCCAGTTGGAATTTGCCTAAAAACCACGCTAAAACGACCCAGTTTAAAGTATGATCCCATTTAAGGTATGGTCGACCATTTAAGGTATGTGACGTAGAGTGGGCGCAATTACAAGGTGAACAGAAGAAGCAAAAAACCCGTATACTTGTGCTTACTCGATTCTCTTAAAAGTATGGCTTACCTGTTGATCGTAGGGTGATCGAAATCATAGAGTGAACGCACCAGTCTGCAATATGTTTGCCCTCCTTGTTTACTCTGTAATTGTATTCACCACGATTTGGTCATAATTTTAATGGGGTCATGTTAGCATGGGTCTACCAGTTTTTAGGCTCTTGTGTTCATCCTAAGAGTGTAGCCACCGTCTAATCCATGGGTTGGTCATTCATCTAATAGGGTTTTCTTGGCACAGATCTCTTGATTCTTGTGTTCACCCTATGAGTTCAACCATCGGCTGATACACGGGTTAACCATAATTCTAATGGAATCGTCTTAGAACGAGTCTGGGGTTTTATATGTGTAATATGTAAAAAAGTATACTAAATTTAGTTAAAAAGTTTGTAACGCTTAAAAATATTGATGCTACGGACAAAATTTTGATATAAGTGTTCATAAAATCACTTAATTGGCCTATTTCCGGTTGTCTGTCTGTCCGTCTGTCCGTTTGTGGACACAATAACTCAAAAACAAAAAGAGATATCAAGCTGAAATTATTATAGCTAGCGCAGGGCAAAAAAGTCCGTAAATGAGCAACAAGTCAATTTGATCTTGGGTCCGTAGGACCAATCTTGTAAACCGTTAGAGAAAAAAGTTACAACTTTTATTTGAAACATTTTTTGTAAACGTCACTGTTTACCCGCGAGGTAGCAAATTCAGACAAACGTCTTGGTCTTGTGAAATATTCTCCAAAAACAACAACAAAATTATAGTAAATACTTTCGAAAATTTTCGAAAACCAAATAAATGGCGACCCTGTAAGCCGCCATAATTGTGTTGATCTTTAAACTCTTCTAATTTATAAAAAAATAATGCAAGCACGGATATTCAATACTGTCTATACAGGGTATTTCAACAATTAACTCTGTCAATTTCGTTTTTACTTCTTTTAATCTAAGAAATTAAGCCGCATTTTTGTTTGTGTTCACTTGTTTTGATATAATTTTGGAAATTTTAATAATACTTAATGACTCATCTTTAATTTATTTAAGGTAGTACCAGCATGAAATCACTTTTCGACAGATTTGGCCGAATTTTTTTTCTCGGGTTTATAATAGCTTTATTTATGAATTCCTAAAATTTCATAATTTTTGACCGTTTAGATCGCGAGATATTTAAAGACAAAGTTCGCGATTTTGAGGGTCATGTCCCATTTAAAGCATGTAAAATGTCCGGTCTCTCCAACTATTTTTTATGATATTATTATATATGGAAGAAAAAGTAGAAAAAAATGTTTATACAATACAATTCTAAAAAAAAAATTTAGAAATTAATTTTCACTTTCGAGATATTAATTTTGACGTAAATTGACCGAAATTGGGACGTTGGCATAATTATTTCCCATTTTAAACGGTCAAAATTTCTGAAACTTTGGGAATTAATAGTAAGCATTATTAAATTCTTAAATTTAATTTTTCGTTAAATTCTGTCGAAAAAAAAATTGTACCATTGCTTTAACATAGAAACTGCAAATACCATGCTGGTACATCCTTAACAAATTATTTATTTCTACATACGAAAATAGTTATAGAGTAATTTTTAAATAAATAAATAATGATTGAAAATGACATTTTGTAATTGTTTTCCTACATTAAGGAAAAACTATTAAAAACTATTAATTTTTTAATAGTTTTTCGCAAATGGATTCGTAATCTACACATAAAATTGGTTTTAATAATAATATAATAATTTTTTTTTATTCAATAAAAACATATAAACGCTGTAGAACAAGTCAAATAAGTATAAATTATTTAATTAATTAATAAAATACAATAAAATAAACAAAGTGTAGGTACATTTAAAATTTTCTTAAAACAAATATTAATTAAGGTCAAAAGAATATATTGTTTTTTTCGAGTAGAAATAAATTAAAATTTCCTTTGAAGCATTTTGATTTTCTCCTGTCATCTAGAATTTTGTTATACACATTTAAACCTACGTGTATCAAATTATCTCTTGGATATTAAAGTTAAAAGTGTATCAGGTATTACTAGATTGTTTTTGAAGCGTGTATCATAATCGTGCATCCTCTTTCGTTGAACAAAGAAGTGATAGTTGCACTTTATAAAGTATGCAAGGCTTCGTAAATAAATGCACTTGATAAAGTTACAAATCTAAGCTTAAGCAAGTGCTCTCTGCACGAATTTCTGATCTGCAATCCCAGTCCAGCTCTAATGCATTGTTTTACCTTAATAGAGTTTCTCCAAAATATGATTCCATATCTCAGCCGGGACTCAATGAAAGCATGGTATACCGCAAGTAGATCTTGAGTGAATCCTTTTGTGGTAATATCCGGAGCAAGAAACTCAAAAAGCTCAGCTCATTGAAAAATAAATCCAAATGATGCCCCCAATTCAGCTTTTTCGCATCAAGATAAAGTCCCCAGGATAAATATTGGATTTAACATGATACTGAGATTGAAGTCTCTATCTCCTATGGTTGCTATTTATAGTTTTTTTGTTTACTCATATTCATGCATACGATATTTATTTTCATCATGGTCTATTCGACTATATTTGATGAAATACGATACATACAGGCGTAAACTAAATATTGACAAATATCTTGTCTAGTAATCTTAATTAAAGAGAATTGAACGAGCTTTTTAAATTTTGGAAACTAGAAAAACATGTGAGCCAAATATAAAAAATATAATGTTTTTCAAATTATAAAATAGACAATGTTCCGTATACTTAATTCTTGGTAATAATTATAGATGAAATTCTTAATTTTAGAGAACACTGCAACGGTTTAGCTAAAAATCTAAACAGCATTATTTATTTGTTTAGAAACTTAACACATAGCTTCGACAAACGAATTATGAGCAACTTGTACTTTGCTTACGTTTATAGCAGGCTTAAATATGGAGCTCTTCTTTGGGGAAACTCCACACAAGCAGCTCAGATTATTCTACAAAAACGTATAGTCAGAGTTATAGCAAACATTAATCAGGAGACATCACGTAGACAATTTTTTAGACAAAATTTCGTAGACAAAATTTAAGCACAATATATAGAAATAATTATAATCATTACTTACGAGATATGCATCCCAATTTAGAACTCCTAAGCATAATTTAGCCTTATTTGAACGTGATCCATATACAATGCGTCTAAGCTTCACAACAATTTATCCAAAAGCATAAAAAATATTGTGAGTCTTAACAAATTTAAAAGAGCGTCTAGAAAGTTGCTACTTGAAAAATGCCCTTACACATTAAATTAATTTTTGAATTAACTTCTTAACTCGGGCGAGCCTATATGTATTTACACATCTTTTCGGCAATAAAATTTATTGTTATTACTATAATTATTATTATTTTTGGGTAAAAATTGATTGTTCTACTTTTATTAGAAGTTTGTCGAAATATTACACAGCACGTGAATTTAAGTTGAATAAAAAATGTTTATTCGATATTTGTATGTTTAGAAAAATCTAATATGTACTTATAGTGTATAAAAGTTTTTTAAACTATTTGCAATATATTCTTTTTCAGAATATAAGTACTAAATTGTCTGTCAAATAAGGATAAAATGTATATGATAAAAAGAGCACCAGATCATGTGTATAATATGTGGGGATGTGTATTTGCCATAGTAGATCAAGAGCTTTTTATATAAAAAGTATTTTACTTGGTACCAATGAAAGCTATGTAAGCTTTGTTATTTCATATGCGGAGATGTCAAATAATGTTTTGTCAGGCAGGTTCTTATATTACCCCTTAAAATTGTAATATAATATCGAATTTTTTTTTACTATTTACTACCGTGTGACAAGCGTCAATTATGAAAAATATACAGGTTGCTCAATGTATCATAACCAACATTTTACCATAGAAGATGAAAAAATGATCTAAATGAAGGTGGTTCGGTCGGAAGGTAGACAAACGATGGAAATCAGAATTTGTCTTTGATCTATCGGATCAATTAAAATTCATTTCAATTTCATCACTGAAAAGATATGAAAATGAATATTTTCAGTAGAAACTTGTTAATTATTATTGTCCCATTTTAATATGTCTCTATGATACAGTAAATCTGGCATTTTGACTGGAAAAAATTACAATGGTGGATCTGAGGTTATAGATCGTTAGGGGGGCATGTAAATAACTTTAAAAAAAATTAAGAGAATTTTTCGTTCCGCTGTTTTTGAGAAAATCCAAAAAAATGGGAAAAAAAAATTTGGAATGCGTTTTTCTCGGAATCTATTGATTTAAGGGAAAAGTTTTTCAAATAAAAAATGTAGAAGACACTGTCAGCTACATTTTATGTCATTGGAGCAACGTCATACGAGTTAAATTACAAAAAGTAGGTGGCGTTAAAGTATCAAAAAAAGGGTTTTCCACGGTTTTCATTAAGAAAAAATGATTTTTTTGTAAAAGCGTAAATAAAAAAGTTGTTTGACTCAAAATTAGCTTCAACTTTTGTTTAAACAATTTTTTTGTAAAACTTACCGTTTTTGAAATACAGCTTGCTAAAAAATCTGAAAGTTAAGTTTTTTAAAATTTTGAAAAGGAGTACTTGATTTCCTTTTTATTTTCTTGGTTTATTTTAAACATACATTGTTTTACTATAGCTCGGAAACGGTAAGTTTTTCATAAAAATTGTTTAAATAAAAGTTGAAGCTAATTTTGAGTCAAACAACTTTCTCATTTACACTTTTACAAAAACATCATTTTTTCTTAATGAAAATCGTGAAAAACCCTTTTTTATATACTTTAACGCCACCTACTTTTTGTAATTTAACTCGTATGACGTTGCTTCAATGACATAAAATGTAGCTGACAATGTCTTCTACATTTTTTATTTGAAATTCTTTTCCCTTAAACCAATAGATTCCGAGAAAAACGCATTCCAAATTTTTTTTCCCATTTTTTTGGATTTTCTCAAAAACAGCGGAACGAAAAATTCTCTTAATTTTTTTTAAAGTTATTTACATGCCCCCCTAACGATCTATAACCTCAGAGTCACCATTGTAATTTTTTCCAGGTCCGGCCTTTTTTTCGTCTATATTGACTGAATCACTATATAACACCAAGAAACTCAATAATACTAAAATGATTTTCTGAGTGCAAAGACTCGAATAAAAGATAGAGGACATTTAAAAGTTAAATAGTTCTGTTATCCATCTGTGGATATAAGATCCCTAAATAACGGGTTATATGTTGACAAGGCCACGCTTTCAAATTTAATTTTATCACAATAAATAGCATTATCATCTTTGGTCTAAAGTGCACGGTTATAAAGATATAGCTCAAAAAAAATTTCCCTTAAAATGGAGGCATGTGCATATACATTCAGTACGTGATACTGAACCTATTTAAATAAAAAAATAACACCTGTAATTTAATACAGAAAAAAATTCTCTGTAGATTCGTTTCTAGTAGATTCGATACAATAAAAACCCCCGGGTAAATTCCATGAAAAATTTGATGATTGTTTTCCACTAAATCAGTTTTTATTATTGACTTTCGAAATATATTCACTATCATATCAACACTTCGCACTCAGCTTTTCGTATCATTTGTTCATACACAATTATCCATATCAACTGACTGTTATTTTCACAGCACACATAATGAAACTAAATCATGTATGTCGTTTCCATGTTCAATTTTTTTTATACATAGCCGGCCACGTCAGAATTAATTACATTGTTTTTCTTTCGACAACTGCCCACGATACCATTGGCATTTTGTTGAAAGAGAAAACGGTCCGAAACATCGGACAAGACTTGATTATATTATAAAATTGATATATTATTCTTGTAATATTTTGATTGAAAGCATCATATGGTAATGAGGAACAGGCTTAGGTATTTTTTGGATTGAATATAATATTTAGAAAGATGTAGTTTGGTAAGAATGAGGTTAAGCAAAGATTACCAAGTTACAAAAGTTACTTGAAAAGACATTTTAAATAATATTTTATCAATTTTGGGTAGAGTTGATTTGACCAAATTTGAAATTATCCTGATACGAAGTTTCACTGCTGTCCCCTCAGCCTCTCCCTAGAAAATCCCATTTTCCTGTATTTTGAAATGTATTCCCTAGGGTGTGGCCTTCTCGAATTTTCCCGGATATGTGGCCTATACCAATCCTAGGAACACCTTATGGTTTAGCCTTGTGTCAAGTTTAATCGAAATCGTTAGAGCCATTTTTAAGAAAACCCCAAAAAAAAGGTTTTCCCAAGGATGTGGGCCTTCTCGAATTTTCCCGGATATGTGGGTTATGCCAATCCTGTGTTTATACCAATCCGAGGAACACCTAAAGGTCTAGCCTTGTGCCCAGTTTAATCGAAATCGTTAGAGCCGTTTTTGAGAAAACCCCAAAAATCCTGTTGGCCTAGAGGGAAGTACCCTTAAAAAAAGGCCAAGGGAAGAAATGAAAAAATCGTCTGGAATTATGACCAAACTGAACCTATGTACCGATTTTGAGAAAAATCGTTTGAAAATTGAAGGCTCCAGCTTGGGAACAGACATACCGACATAACGACGGACGCAACATTTTTTAAAAACCACTTTTTTGGATTCAGGGACCCTCAAAACGTGTATTTCCGTTGAAACCCCGATATCGAATTTTTTTTTTCGATCACAATACTTTATTATATTTATAATATAATAAAGTAAAATTATTATATTTATAATATAATAAAGTAAAAAAATAATATAGTCAAATTGAGAATCTTCTCTTTTTTTGAAGTCGATTAAAAAGTAAAATTAACACTTTTAAACAGATGACATCACAGTAATTTTTCCTACAATTTTGTTGATATGTCTCCTCCTAATTAGTTTTCACCTATTGTAACGTTTTCGAAGATGTTGGTTTGAGTTTGTCGACTATAGAGGAGTTAGTTGAAATCTGAAGTTTTAGCCCTTGCATTCAAAACTATTACACTATTACAGAAATTTTTGGGTCTATTTTGTCCGGGTATAAGTTTTTTGGTCTATTTTTTCCTAAATCCATGGATACCTACTACCTTGCTTCAAGATTTAAAAACCTGCAAAAAACCTGATAAAGTAGTTATAAGCAAAGAAAACACAGTTCAGTATATACCTGTGAATTCAGTGGTAAGTTTGTTTAGAATATAGATTTTTGTATTGTGCAACGAGGGTAAATATTAGGGATGAAACTTACGCGACCTGTGTGCAATTATTATTAAAAATGAATCTAATGGTTTGGTATAAAACCCAGAGTGTAAACATAGAAATAATATCGTGGTGACGCGACAGTTGTATTGTGTCTGAAAAGGGTGAATGATGCAAATGTTTTATATGTATTTGATAGTATTTGTATATAAGGGATTATTTAATATTCAAGCATTATAAAGAATGAAATAATGTATTTCGTTACACCTGCAAGAATCTTTTACCAAAGGATCTCGCATATAATATATTGATTATTGGTTTCGGTTAAAATTTTTTAAAAACTACGTATTAAGGTAGTTCTGATCATGGTGATCAAAAGTTCTTTTGGACTCAACACTCAAAAACTCTTCTTTTCCAAACTACGATCCTTCAAAGATTATGCTCACAAGACATTTGATTTTTGGATTCGGTTAAAATATTTTAATAAAAAAAGATTAAGGTAGTTAAAAGCTCTTATGGACTCACCCCTCAGAAACCCTTCCCTTGGTAGTTTCCATAGTTTTTAAAAATTTAAATCCATAGTTTTTTAAAAATTTTAACCAAAACCAAAAATTAATATCTCTTGTAGGCATAGCCTTTGAAGAGCCGCAGCTCGGAAGGGAAGGGTTTTTGAGTGCTGGTTCTATAAGAACTTTTGATCAGCATTATCAAAACTACCTTAATCCAAAGTTTTCAATAAAATTTTACCAAAACCACAAATCAATGTAGTGTGTGCGGGGTCCTTTATTCGGCTTTTGAAAATATGTTTTGAACAAAAATTGCTACTATTATGATAAAAAACAACGCACTACTGATGAACAAGACGATAATTGGATGATCTCCTGCTTACTTTTATACTAAGTCTTGTTCTTGACAGGCTGCACATTAAAGCATTTCACTGCATAAAATATCAAGATAAAAATATTTTTTGAAGTAGAGCGAAAAATTTCTTTTTATTTGCGTGTGAAAAATTTGTGATTTGAATTGTAAAAGTAAAAAACGTCAAGTGGGAAAAATTTTCCGTCTGCAAAGGATACAAAAGCTTTAATAAATTTTTTATATGCCACTCTAAATTCGATTGAAAAGAATGCCACTGCACGTTTAAAAATTTTAATTAAACAAAGAGGAGATATAGATTAGTGACGTCATTGTCCGATATCACCATAGAGATACAAATAAAATACATATAAAATCTTGATTTACTAAAAGGAGATGGGGAACAATCTTTGAATTCTTATAACTTCTTCGGTTTTTAACCAATTTTAATTTCACTTTCAAATTTGGTCATGGTATCAAGTCTAGTTTTACATCGCTTGAGGTCCAAAAATTGGATTAATCATTGGGCCAACATCGTGAGTAACAGCTGGTATATTAAAGAAGAACCCTACAAAAAAAGTCTACCCATTTTGTAAAAGTTAAGTACAATGAAAGTAATTCTATAATGCAAATATAATCTATAAATAAATACAGGATAATTATTAACAATGAATAATATAAAGTTATAATAAATATACCTACATATAATACAAACCGAAGATAGTATACCAATATATAATATATAAAGTCTAGAAGAACTGTACGTGTTGGCGTTATCAACATTCGAGTGTTCATACTTTAGTATACCCTTATAGCCTTTTCTTTTTTTATATGTTATGTTTATACCTCAAAACAGCTTTGTTATCATGATTCTAGAGATTTTATACAAAAAATTTCTTAAAAGTTTATTGGGTATTATTATATCTTTTTAACTGAGCCTAAGAGCCATTTCATCAATTTTGATGGTCAAAATATGCTAATGTCAGTATTGATTTCCAATCAAATGATAAAATTATGATGTTATTACCCTTACATGCCCGTTTATTTTGCATAAACATTTATAAAGTTATAAAAATTATTCGTTTCACTAAACCCGTTCTTTTTTGAACAGTTGGTAAAAAGCAAAATCAAAATTCTAATTATTCCATCGACCTAAAAGGTTTACTTGAAACTTACGAACTTTTTTAATTTTTTTCCTGTTTTCCATTTTGTTTTAGTTCCCCTAATTTTATAAATGTGGTGAAAACTAACTGAATAGTAAACGAGAAAAAAAGATTCTTTTAAACAAATCGGTTGGTTGTAGATTTCTCCCTGCTTTTCATCAAATGTGTAATTTTGTGTAAAACAAAATCTTAAGTTTAAGCTTACAATAACGCAGATAAAATAAAAAATCGTTACTTATTTCTGTTTAACTACAAAAACTTTATATTAACATGAAATAAACATCGATAGGACCAATTTCTAACTTTTCAATTAATAGTCCTTTATAATATATATTTATGATTTTTTGTAAATTTTATTTGTTTGAGATAATCACTTCCCCAATCTGTAAAGTCATGTGGGTAGTATAGGTGGTCTATGACGCCCTATATTTAACATTATCTGCAAACCGATACACTCATTATAATATACCAACGTCATCAACTATTATTATTTAACAATATTGTGAATATATTTCATTATTATCTGTTGCTTTAGTTGAGGCTTGAAGGGGTGTTGGTTGTAGTAGCTACACTGCTGTATCACAAATGCCATTAAGATAACAAGAGTTTGGTGAAATGTTTGATCAAATATGTATGCATGCCATTTAATGATAAAGTATAGATACTCATTTCGTGATATTTCTGAAGGTAAACAATTTTTTACTATAATTAATTCAGCCTGTGGAAAAACATATCCATAATAAAAATTCATTAACACTGATTTTCATATTGATAATTTATCTTTTAAAAACAACCCGATTAGGGACTTGATAACACGCAGGAAAAAACTAGGGTACCTTTTTGTTACTAAATAATTATTTTAATATAAGATATCAAGCAGCCGCCAAATCTTTTGTTTATTTTTACTTAGTAACCAAAGTTCAAAAATTTGTTTTTGATTTATTGTAAATCAAAAACTTTACTAATATATAAGCGTTTGAAATGTTTTGCAACAAAATCAAAGAGTAAAAAGTTATGAAAATGTCAGAATAATCGGTTCAGAAGTTTTGAAGCTACAGAGTGAGCCAAAATATAATAGATTTTTTTTTATTTTGTTTCCGATATTAAACTCAGGAGATTTCCTAACGTCCAATATGGAAAAATACACTATTTCAAGGTCAGTTTGTCCAACAAGCTAGATGTTTTCGTCACAATGCTTTTTTTTTGGTGTTTACTCCTTAAGAATCAATTTTCATAAAAGGCGTATGAATATTTAAATCTACTTTTTCTATAGTAGTAATGCGTGTGTATAACTTTTATACTTGTGTGCGGTCGGCAAACCATCTATTGTTTGAAACTGACAATAACCTGTCGGACACAGCACACACTATAATTGTTACCCACCGATACAAAATAACTAATGTCTACTCAGCCAATGTGCATCACACGACCTCGACTTTTTCGGGTTACCACATATATAAATTAACATATAAAGCATCTATTGTTTGAAATTGGCAATAACCTGACAGACACAGCACGCAAGGCACAATTTTTTTTTTAATAATCATTTCGAATAGTCATTCACAAAACTCATCATATCATGCTTTTTCGATCGACCATAATTCTCTTATAGGGTAAGAAACGTTTAAATATTATACGCTGATAATATTGTAACAGAATTCTGATAAATAATAAAGTATCTAATGAACTTCACAATATTGTCTGTAAGAAAAACATTTGCTAATTTGCTTCAAATTTACACATTTACACATTTCTTACAACCTGCTAACAAATTACGTTTGAATCTTTTAATTGAATGAAAAAACTAGAATCAATGTCACCCCCGTTATAAAAAAATTGAATAGGTTGTAAGCACTCGCCAGGCCCATGCCCCAAGGGATATGGACAAAATTTTGGTAGGGCGTAAATTCAATAAACGAAATAATATTAAATCAAAAATTCAATGAATGATATTCTTGTAATATTAACTTTAACAGCATCCTTACATTTTCGTTTTCAATAATATCATGTGTGGTCAACAGTCTTAAGATCACAAATCAACAAATGGCGAAACAGCTGAAACAGTTAACTAGTCACTGGAAATGCCTTTTATAAATGGCTGAATTTACAAGACTGTATTGTTAGTTCAAATTTCCGTGAAATTTGAACCCACTCAAGATTCTAAATGAGGGTCGAAGGCACTCGCACATGACAGTGTGTTTATACTTCTAACAAAAGATGTATGGAAATCCAGAGAGCAATTTTCCTACTTCCTGTCTTACTACAGCTTATATAAGTATCTTCGTCTGTTATATAGAATAATATACTCAGAAATGTAATAGAAGGTATTTGATGAAACTATATTATCTAAATCAAATAAGGGGAATAGATTGCATGTAAAAACAATTTATTATCGTAAAAGGGGTTGTGTATATGTTTCCACCCAGTTACATATGTACTATACGTTTTCATAAATTAATAATCAACTAATAATATACTATTTTAATTAATATTTTTGTAATTATTAAATTAAATATTAAACTAATGTGCTATAAAAACTAACCCAGAGCTATTTTATGTATCCAGAGCTACACATGTGTAAACAAAGTTACTATTACTTATTCGTTCAAGGTAATTTTTTAAAAAGCCTCCACTTTAATATTTTAAAAATGGGATGGTAAACAAGTATTATCTCTTTTAAGAGAAATCAAAATAATACAGTTCTAATTTTAGTTTTTTTATCTAAAATTAAAGTTGTCTTTATTATCAGGTAGAAGTCTTTTTTTAAATGGAACTATATTTTTTATAACAGATTCTGGTTCTTTACCAGAAAAAAAGAACTTGCGCTGGAAAGTTTTTGTTCTTAGTACTCAATTTTTGGCACCTTATTTGAGTCATACTACAAAGTGAAAAATTATTCTCAAAATAATAATTTCATATAGAATCTTATTATACCTTTCCTTGCAGTTAGATATCTTTTCTTACAGTTTTAAAAATACCATTATACCTTTAGGGTAACATCCAAAATTTCCATTTCTTGGTTAGGAATGTGTCCTTCTTGTATAAGGTGGCTCGCAAATGCTGATCCACCTGTTTCTTCCTCCAATATCTCCAATGTTCACCTTTTTTTTTGAAGTTTGGTTTACTTTTTACTCAGTCGGGTTTTTTGATTTTTTAAATTTATTTTTTTATTTGTTGATGAGAGTGCTTTGCCAACGCCATTCTTACTCTCTTAACGGAATATACTGAATAATAAACGGCCCGAAACATAGGACAAGACTTTATTATTTTATAAAATTGATATATTATTCTTGTAATATTTTTATTGAAAGCAGCCAATTTTAAGAATTACTTAAAATCAAGGAAAGGCTTAGGTATTTATTGGATTTAATATAATATTTAGAAGGATGTAGTTTGGTAAAGGTGAGGTTAAGCAAAGATTACCAAGTTACAAAAGTTACTTAAAAAGACATTTTAAATAATAAGGATGAATTCTTGTTGACTTCGAGCTGAGACATAGTTATTGAAATAAATCGTTAATTTAATATTTATTTCAATAACTATTTTAAATAATGTTTGATCAATTTTGGGTAGGGATGATTTGACCACTTTTGACGCCAGCTCCACGGCTCCAGGGGGAGGGGTTTCAGAGGGGAGTTATATCAAACCTAGGACCTTGTTGATATAAACCCTGATACGAAGTTTCACTGCTGTCCCCTCAGCCTCTCCCTAGAAAATCCCATTTTCCTGTATTTGGAAAGGTTTTCTCTATGGTGTGTGCCTTCTCGAATTTTCCCGAATATTTGGCTTATACCAATCCTAGGAACACCTTAAGGTCTAGTCTTGTGTTACGTTTAATCGAAATCGTTAGAGCCGTTTTTAAGAAAAGCCCAAAAATCCTGTTTTGGCCTAGAGGGAAGTACCCTTAAAAAAAGGCCTAGGGAAAAAATGAAAAAATCATCTGGAATTATGACCAAGTTGAGCCTATGTACCGAGTTTGAGAAAAATCGGTTGAAAATTGAAGGCTCCATCTTATGGTAACAGACATAAAAACCACTTTTTTGGAATCAGGGACGCTCAAAACGTGTATTTTCGTTGAAACCCCGATATCGATTTTCTTTCGATCACAATACTTTATTATATTTATAATATAATAAAGTAATTATAATCATTATTATTATATTTTTTCCTCTCAAGGTCATTAAAATGTCATAATGTTTGTAGCATTATTATCTACGAATTTAACTCTTTGTGTTGGGTAAATTAACTATGCAACAATCTAACTCATGAAAATGAGTTTTCTAACTAATTGTAAATAAATGTATGCTGCAGGGAATAGACTTTGTTAGAGAAAATGAGATTTTAATGCACATTCGATATTGTACGGCAGCGTTTCTTGATATCAGCCAAGCTTTCGACGAAGTATGGTATACTGCATTATTATATAAATTGAAAAAAAAAATTCCAGATTCATATTATCTCATCTTAAAATCAACTAGATTTCAAAATCAACTATCGGATATATATCCTACTCTTGCTTTAACTTTATATCTTATCTATGCACTCCATCTGCCAGTGAAAGGTGAAAACATTACTGCTACTTTTGTAGATGACACGGTAATTCTAGCATCAGAATCGGATCCAAATGTAGCATCGGAAAAACTTCAATCAAGTCTAAACCAAATTGAGCAATGGCTAAATAAGTGGCGGATACATGCTAATACAAATAAATTGGTCCAAGTCACCTTCACCTTACGTAAGGAAATCTGTCCACCAGCTACTTTAAATGGCGTGATACTTCCACAAAACGAAGATGTCAAATATCTGGAAGTGCATCAGGATAAACGTTTACCTTAGCGAAAACATATATAGGCCAAAAGAAAACAATTAAATATTCAACTTCTGGTTGCTCGTAACTCTAAATTATTGCTCGAAAACATGTTATTAGTTTATTAAAGCATTTTGAAACCTATATGGACATACAGTAGTTAGTAGCATTGAAATTTTACAGTGTTTTCAGTCCAAAATGCTGCGTACGATAAGTGATTCACCATGGTACGTACGAAATAATGACCTACATCGTAGTTTAAATGTGTCTACAGTGCGTGAAGAAATAGTGCGACTTAGTGAAAACTAATGTGTATTGTTTAGAAATGCATCCAAACGTATTTGTGCTTAACCTTCTGGACAATAGTGAAACCTTAAACAGACTAAATAAACTTAATATTTTAGAACATAAATATAGATTTATTTGACATTCAAGTGATAATTGTACTGAAATAATTTCAGTATATAATTCTTTATTTTTGTGTCTTCCATTGGGTAGACACAAATTACGATTTCTATCTAGTGATCAATCTATTCATAGTTCTTATTAGAATTGGGTATGTATGATTAATCTATGTAAGTAGCATAGACTCCAAAAAATATCGCATCGACCGATTCACTCAGAACAGGAATAAAAATATGACTTGTACAAAATTTGTTAGTTGTTTGTTACAGGGTTGCCAGATGGGGCGATTTATCGCGAATTGGGCGATTTTTTTCATGGATACGCTCCTTTTTATGAGTTTGGGCGACAAGTCGCAAATTAGGCGCTTTTCATTCCTCAAATTCCTCTGCATGAAAATCTGCTGTACTCTGTATTTTTTAGTGTGAAAAGTAATAAATTTCACTTATTTAAATAAAGATATATATCAAATTCATATTCTTGAGTTTTCCATTGACTCTGAAATTATTATATTATAAAAGAGTATACAAAAATTTATTTTAGTTCTTCTCAGCATTTTTATTTAGAAAAAATTAATTTCAAATTACCTGGTTAATTCAAGTCTGTTATGTCTAAGGTATTTTCAAACTTTTATTGGGCGACTGTTCAGAATATTTTGCGACTTTCGATCACAGATGGGGCGACTTGAATGAAAACTTTCTGGCAACCCTGGTTTGTTAACATACAATCATCTTAAACGTAAACTTGAACATAATAAGACTTGTGTATCCCTTTCAAGTAACACTAACAAATGAAATAATAAAGCGTTATCAATTAGAAAAGAAATAGGTGCCAAGTCTAAGCCTGAACACAAACCCTGACAACATAGCTTTCTATTTATCAAGATTATGCTTTTACTAATGTAAAATATTAAAAATGAAACACAGGGGAAAATAAATAATTATTCAATAAGCGTTTATACAACGACAAAATTTTTCATCTATTTTAACATTTTAAAAAGTACAGACTGACAATAAAATGGAATAATTGGCTGCAGAACGGTTATAATTGACTGCAGAACGATTGACTTCCTGAATTAGCTTATAAAAATTAAGGAAAAATTATTTACTAGTAGGGGTCATTTAATGATATGGAAGGGGCTTTCACAAAACTCTAAAGTGATTTAATTGTTTTAACTTGTTATCTTTATTTAAATATAAAATTATCTCACTTTTTTATTATTATATTACTCTCAGAAATAATATAATAACTAATTGTCACAAAAAAGGTACATCGATTTTTAAAAAGCATTAAAAAAAATATGAATTTTAAAGAAGCTTTATTTGTTTTTAACTAATTAAATATTTGTGTAACATTAGTATGGCATCATTTCTATCATTTCAACATAATAAAAAGGTTTATAATACAAATATAAATGTTTTTCTTACCAAATGTTAAATAATTCTATCATACAAATTATCGAACAAGATTTTGCACGTAATCATGAAGAGGCCGATACTCGAATAATATGCCATATGACTAATTGGAAAATAATAGTAAAATTATGATTAAAGCGTTCTATAACTTAAGTGTGTTCTTCGTGGACAGCCAATATAACCTTACCTAACCTATGATTAAAGCGACTGACACTGATATTTTTGTAATTATACTCGGCAATATCCACAAATCATTTTCATCGTTAGAGATATATTATGTAGAATAGGATCTAAGCCTATTGTTATAAATTTCATCAACTACACCAGAAGCGGATTATTTATTCATTAGGCAAAGTAGGCACGTGTCTACAGGCGCGAGGTTATAAAGGATAGTTTTAAACAAACATACAATTAATTGTATTAGTGTGCAAAAAATTACAGTCCGTTGATATTGACATTTGTACAATGTTATTCAAATGCCAGTCTAATTCATATAATTTCTGCAGAAAGAGAAAATTTAATAAAAATATATAGCAAGCCTTGGAACTCTCAATAGTCGAAGACTTTGAAAAAGACACAAAGAGGATATGGAAGAGAAAACTCACAGCAGATGAATTTCACAGAAGACATTACTTCTAAGCTGGTTGTATATTCTGTCCAAACTTGAGCTTAATCAATGCACAACTTTTTAAGTTTTTGAATCACGCACCTTTCAAAACCTATTTCAATCCTTTATAGTCCTTTTTTCGCATTAATGTGTTAGTGTTAATCCAGGTTATAAAATGCCTGCATTCCAAATTTCATCCAAATCCGTTCTGTAGTTTTGCTTGAAATGTAATACATCCGTCCATCCACCTATTTATCCATCTATCCAAACTTTCACGATTATAATATACATCAGATGAAGGTATTGCGGACAAAAAAATTATGGAACAATATATTGCAAATATTTGAATATAATATTTACGTTTTAATTTATTAAAAATGAATTATTACTCGAGTTTTCTTTGCGTTTTCACGATTCGATCATGCATCTGCAAGATTAATAAGTATGCAGAAGTCTTCGGGCAAACTCATATTTTTGCATTTTCGCTAATTGTGTGGAAACCTTTTAATTATTTTACAAAAATATACCATTAAAAGCAAGAATTTGGGACCAGCGTGGATTTCCTGTGATTCATATAAACCGAGCAAATAAATGGAAAAAAACGCGATAATTTCGCGATAAAACCGTGTTTTATCAGATAAGTTTCGATCAGATTTAACTTTAGCTAATCTCATTTTTTTCGTATTTTTAAGTTCTAGAACGGTCTATTTTTGGTTTTTTATCAAAATCTTTTTTCCAGTTTTTTCTTTTTTGCAAAAAACCTATTTTTCGTACCTTTTCGATGTTTTTTAAGCAACTTCCTACACTCCGATTTTTGTAAAGTATGGTCTCTTAAAACTACTATTTTAACCCTAATAATCCCGTTAAAAAAACCGGACGGAAGAATTATTTTAAAATCTGAGGTATTTTCCTACGTATATACTGCACTAGTAAAGGATCAACAAATTGAAAAAAAAATTTAAATTGTTATAACTTAAAGTAAGCATGAATAAAATTCTTCAAATAATATCGTATTTCAACAATTAAAAACTTTAGTATAATATCTAAGAATCGGTTGACGTTATTTATTCTCGATTTTTAACATTTAATTACTTTAAAAGAAAAAATATCATAATTTACATAATATAATGACTTGAAAACATAATCTCCTTTTTCGTTACACCAAATAGTCCAATAAACAATACTTATTGGACTAATCAGGCACTGTGCACATAATTAGGCACACACACAATGATAGCACATTTTATTCTTAAGGATGAACTTAAGAAATTATTGCATAAATCAGTCATATTGGAATAAGTAGTTCTAAAGACTTCATTTATGCAGAATTAAATCTTAGGGTGTACTTATTCTCGAATTTAGTTTAGGTTAGGTTAGGTTATATTGGCTGTCCACGAAGGGCACACTTAGGCTATAGAGCCCATTTATTGTCGAAATTGGTATATAAGAATTTATTATTCAAAAGTCTATTCCATATATTTCTAACTACAGAAAATGTTTGTCAAAAATTTTAAAATTAAAGAAATAATGTTTTGAATGATAAAAAAAGAAAATTGCATCTACCTACTCCATCACTAGCTAAACAATATCCGAGTCGATTGTAAAAATCTGTACGGGTATTTTCTAGCACTTGAGGAGAAATATTCGCACTTGTGTTAACAATTCTTTGCCTTAATTGTCGCAAATTTTCAGGCCTATTTCGCGAATAGATCTGTGTTTAAAAAAAAACTCGTTAGGAGATAAATCTGGAGATCTGGGTCACCACTTATGGTTCCCAAACCATTCACAAGACGTTCCTGAAAAGTTTCTTCCTAGAACTGCTTACGTTTCTTCCGCGTGCAAGGCAACCATCTTGTTGGAACCATACAGATTTCAGGTCTAAATTAGAAAGAGCTCTGACAGCTGGCAACATATTAACTTGTAAAAAACTCAAATAATTTTGAGAATCTAAAGATCCGTCAATGAAAAATGGTACTATAGTATGGTCACCCAATATTCCAGTTCAGCCATTCAGTTTCTGTGGAAACTGAGTTGGGATTGTGAAATTGTAATATATAGATATTGATATGTCTGAGATCAATATCGCAAGACGGATGAAAAATAAAATTTTTATGATAAAGTTATCTAAATTCGCAATTTTGCGATAAAAGTCCTCAGCCAAAATCTCTTGATGTTTCTCATATTGAAAACTTTTGAGCTCGTTCCGTTTCAAAATTTTCCCACTGTTGAGTAGCTTAAGCCTAGTTCTTCAACAACTTCTCTTGTAGATTTTTTATCGTCAATAGATACTAAACTACTATTTTTTAGTAGGGCTTCCTCATATTTTTTTGGCAAATTTTGGCAATCAGATAAGCAATCATAGCAATCATTGCAACAATGAACAAGAATCAAATTCGAATAGCATGTATTTCTATTTATAAAAGCATAGTTGACGATTGTTTGCCCATGAAGGCGTCCCGGGAAAAAAAAAAAAAGGTACTGTATCATTTTCCGTAAGAAGGAGCCAATTTATGATTTTCCATTCTATTTTCTATATATAAGGGTGGGAACTTTTTTAAAAATCACCATGTACAAATTTAATTCCCATAATATGTTAATATATCTAATGTAAAAAACCTTTTATTATATGGAAATTTTTGCAAAAAGTTTGTGAAGTAATTAATTAAACAAAAACCGTAAGTTTTAACAAGTTCTAACTAATATTATAAATACGAAAGTAACTTTCTTTGTCTGTCTGTCTATCTCTTACGTTTTACCGCCTAAACCGACAACGCTCGAAAATTTATGTTCATCATTTTTCAGCTTTGAAAATGTCCTTTTGGAGTTTTTCCAAACATTAAACTGTTAATATTTCGAAAAAATCTCAAGAAGCTTTTTACGCGTAAAATGACCCACAATATCAATACCTAGGGTAGCTTTACTTGGATAAAAAAATTTACATTTTACTGTTTCTGTGTATGGGAGGATACCTGGCGCAAAGGAATAATGGTACACAAAAAGAGCAAACGTAAAAAAATGGAAACCTAATTAACTTGGTGATGCGGGTAGGCAAAGGGGAAAGCTATACCGAAGCTTCCAGATTCCGGAGAAGTTCAGGAGCATGATACAATTTATCAATTTCACACTGCCATATAAGAGGTATGGAACCGGTCTGTTTCTCAACATGTCTGTTACTGAACAGCTTTTGAACTGCTCGTAAACTGCAGTACCGTCTCTGTTGACCCAATAGTTTCTGAGATAAAGCCAAAACTAGCCCATTAGGGTTATAATTATTTGAAAAAAGCCGAAATTTTTAAGGTTTTTTTCGATTATTGACCAAGTTGCGTTCGGCACCCGAGGTCACAAACTTGGATTATTCATTAAGCCAACATCAAAAACAAGTCTGCAAAAACTTAGACTTATCGGAACTATTTTAAGCAAACTACCTCGTACTTTCAGACGACAAGGTTACTGAATCAAGAGGATAACAGCTAGTTTTTCTTATAAAAAACACAAATAACTGAATGAAGGTTATAAAGAAGGAGAACGATCGCTATGTACTAAAGCATTAGCGCACCTGGCCCTGAAAATTTGTAGAATTTATAGTTCATTTTCAACCACCAGCCGCGCTGTCGTCGGTAAGTAGTATATTAGCGCACAACAGCCCGCATTTAATGATACAACTTAGCGATCCCAGCGCTTCACTTATTTTTTCAAAATATTGGGGACAATATTTTCTATTGCGATCGTTCTCCTTCTTTATAACCTTCATGAACTAGACAGTATTAAATGATAATGTTTAGTTGATTTATGGTACAATTTTTTATAGTTTCTATTAGCTATTATGCGTTCAGTTATAATTAATCTTTCGAAATATGGTGTAAAAACCACACCTACCATAAAAATAACGATATTAATCTACATATAGAATGACGCTCACGTTCGTTTGAAATGACGTAAAATAAGACAGTATACGTATTATTTTTATTCATTGTTATATGATACACAAAATAACAAACTAATCCTTCATTTGTTTACAAACTTTAAGCACAATGCAAATTGAGACGCAAGTTGGTGAGGTGATTTTTATGTAGATTTAGGTCAGCAGATAATACTGGTTTATTTTTGATGGGTTTTGTGAAGTTTTCTGTACAGTGAGATGTCGCACAAAACTATATACACCAATCATCTTAGGGTTTCTGCTCGTAATCTAACATAATAAGCTTAATTCTTGTACGAACCTTTATTTTGATATTACAAATGTAGCTTTAAAAGTCACATATCAATACGTGTGCGCGTCCTTAGATATTCAAGGTCACATGTCACATAAATCAGTTTTTTAAGAGTCAGTTTTTTATCTCGTTTCCTTTTCCTTCAATCGTATTTATATTTATAATAAATATATAAAGCTGTAGAGGATAAAATTATCTACAAATTTTGACTGAAATGGGCGCACGATCAATATTTATAAATACTAGATGTTAAGATGTTTGTGTCCCTACAGTATTGTAAAAAAGTTTTGGTTTATTGCACGGTACATACATATAAACCAAATACATAATTTGTAGTCAAATAATGCGTTATTTTTAGTTTTAAAATATCACGCGACCTAAAAAATATATAATATATTGTGTGCAAGTTCTGCTTATAAATTTGATAATATCGATATCTCTCTTCATTCATCGATACTCTAAATATAGTCGTTTCTGTTCATCAAATGATGGATCTTCGATGAACTCATAATTAATTTTACTTAATTATTCATTAAATATTGCTTAAATAATTGAATATCTTATAATTATAAATATAGACCCTGCATTAAAGTACGTATAGCTGAGTGCTCCATCTTCTGCGCTATCTATTTTAAAAATGGTTCAACGTATCAAAAGTATAAAAAATGTTTCAGTCCAAATTTGTAGAAAATTCTCTACAACTTTTATAATAAATGTTAATGCGATTGAATACAAAGGAAACGATTCTCAAAATTTATCCCAATTATTAAAATATTCCCATTTTTGCGACCTTTGAACTTGAATATCTAAGGACACGCACACATGACACGACATTTTTACTATCAGATTAGATGATCGGTTGATTACAGATAATAGGTTTTTGTCCTAAATTTGAAAAATTGATTTATACTTTATCTTAATATCTGATTAACACCAAAAAGGTGTTATTTTTTTTGTCCCGTTAATAATAAATCGGCGGTCTTTAATCTAGAAATATGTTTGCGTAGGACTGTAGGGTATAAAATCGAGGGACGCTAAAGCCTTAATAAGACTGAACGTCTCCAAACAGTTGGCTTATACTCCACCGAAGCTAGATGATTTTAGGTGCTGCAAAACACGCATGTTAGATCAATTATCACGAACGCGTCAGATTAAGATATGGTGGGTTAGTTACATGCTAAGAAATGTACATTTCAATAATCTGAAAAAATTTTAATCGCGCTCGAGTTACTACAGGCAACGCAACTTTGCAAGCCTCCCATTCCCTTGCGTATCATTTAAATCATCAGATTATTTAAATGTACATTTTTTGCATGTAATTAACCCACCATATCTTAATCTGGCACGCTCGAGATAATTCACCTATGGCAATTTTTTATTACTAATCTGATCATCTGCCCTGCACGCGTCCCCCTATATTTATGGCTAATATTTGGAGGAGATACTAAGGAAGGTCCAAGGACGCTCGAGTTACTACACAAATTTCCTCTTGGGCTCCCCTTAGGGTTTCTCATTTCCCGAGGCACGAGTTAGTATTTAAAAACATCACAGTCTTTCCATGAAACAAATCATAAATAAAAAATAATTGGTAAAATTTAATCAACAAAATACCAGTAAATATTCAGGATAACTATTTGGATAAAATCGCAGTATTTCGATTAAACAAATCATAATTAAGGAATTAACTAATTCAATAAACAACAACGATATCCAATGTTAATTCATAGCTTTTTTCTGATAAAGTAGGCAAGAGCATTAACAGCATCATCTGATAGGCGGTTTCTTATTTTAGTGGCAATGGTTCCCGATAACGAGAAAACACGTCCATTTTCCGTCGATGTTATCTCAATGGTCACTACAGCTTTGTATATTTTTTCTAGCGTTAAACTAGAGCAGACATTGATTGGTTTTTGCAGTAGTTTAAGCTATCTCAATGGATTTTAATAAGTTCAAATACTTCATTGTCAAGTTTCAGATTTTCTTCTTTATCTTCATTTGCGAAGGAAACTTCGGTGAAACAAGAATTGGAGTTCGGATTTCATCTATTATATAATTCTTCGGATTTAATCGGTATATTAATGACAACTAACAGTAAGAAACGGAACGCAGACACATCCCATAGTCCCAATACTCCAGACCACAGTCGTGTGTATATAGTAGACTTGTAACGTGTTGTGTGTGTTGTGGGTTTTTTTTAGTTACCTTTTTTTTTAGTCTAGCGCACGGAATTTATTTCTCGAGTTCTCGAGGCATTGAGTTTTTTTTCCCGACTGAAAAAAATCGGGAAAATTCTCAAGAAAAAACCCCAGCTCCCTTATTATAAATAAAATTATCATAATAATTGCTCAAGGTTCCCACCATTCACACGCATACAAAGATTTACATGACGAATAAAATTATAATGAAATCTCTGCATAATTTCTTCGTCGCCTCTTAGAGTATTTGTAGCGTCTTCCATTCGTTCCCATAATTTCCCCACATTTTCTAGTGGCCTCCGGTAAACCACCGATTTCCCATAAGAATAATTCAATAGATTTAAATCAGGGGAACGTGGTGACCAATTTACGGGGTCATCGTTAACGTTGCTCTGATCTCACAAGGCCCATTGTGATTTGCAACCCGAATTGTATTCTTTTTTCTTTCGCCTCAATAACGGCTCGCCCAAAGCTTGTCTCAACTTGTAACCAAACATGTAATCCGTTCTCACATCTTGAGACAGTCCTTCATAAACAGCAAAAGCCCCTAGAGAATGTCAAACAACGGTATGAGAGATCCCAACTCTTTCACCTTTTACAGTTGCGCCACAAGCTCTAGTTTCTTAAGCCTTTCACTAAAACTTTTTGATTATATCTGACAATGAGTATTTTAAATTAACTGACCTCATTTCATGCTGAAATAGCTGGTGGTTTTATTTAATCCTACCAAAAAATATTTATTCAGAAAATCTTATATTAAGTCTATGAATTTCCCACTTTACGCTATGTCACTGTTAACAGTCCTTGTAATATCTCTGTCAACTACCGTTGTTATCTTTACAGACATTACCAACACCCAGCTCTCTGCACTTCTAAACCACAAAAGTTTTAACCACATGTTTATTTTAGTTAAGAACTAAGTATTTGGTCTAGATATGTGAATCTCCGCCAAGTTTTATGACGTATGCATACAAATGTAGCACGTAAATTGAATATGCACCAATACAAGCATCATATACAGAGTGGGTCATTTTAATCTATACACCTAAATACCTAGTTTTGTAGCTCACCAATCAAATAACAATATAAACAAAAGTTGAAGAGTCAGAAAGTCAAAAGAGAAGAGAATCAGATTGGATTTAGTTCTTCGGGTCTCTTTATTAGCCAATTTAGATCCTAAACGGAAAGAGATAGACTAACACTTTAAATTAGAAAATTGATCCTTATAAAAAACTAACACTTTTTTCCGAAAAATCATCATTATTGCATTTAATTGAAAGTAAATATGCTTACAGTTTATCGATAACTGCAGGTCCAAGTCATGGACACAGCTGATTTCCGTCTATTGCCCTTGACAACTATTGGCTATCATTTTTTCCGTAATTAGCGTGTTTTCTTTCGATTAAATGCAATAATGATATGTTTTTAAGTCACATTATCTCAAAAGCTAACGTTTTTCGAAAAAATGTTTGATACAAAAATTGTTTAGTTTTTTACGAGAATCAACTTTCTAATTTAAAGTGTTACTCTATCTTTTATTGTTTAGGATCTATATTGACTATTAAAGAAATTCGAAGAATTAGGTCCAATCTGGTGTCAGAACATAATGTCTCCCATCAAACTCTACAACTTTTGTTTAAGTTATTTTTTGATTTTTTAACAACAAAACGAGATATTTAGGTGTGAAGATTAAAATGGCCAACCCCGTATATGGAAAGTCATAGAGATATTACACAAAAAATAAACTAAGAAGATACCACTAGTAGTTTTAACTAAGGTTTCTAAAGCGTTACACAGTGTATCTAAAGGGCCGGATTTTTTTCCGTTCGTCCACTCATTCCCATAAAAAATAATTCTTTACGATGTCCTTAAGAAATATCTATATAGGCAAAATGCGATTGAGAGGGCAAAACACGCTTAGTCTACTTTGAACATTTAAAAAAAATTCAGTTTTATATACTTAGACCACGTACCAAGTCTGCGCAAAATTTCTATCTTCTTTCTTTTCATCTATTTTTGTAATAATTAAAATTGTACAAAATATTTTAACATTCATTAAATTTTGAGTTAATTACTAAACAATGTTTTTATTTTTTCCTTGTTAAAAGAATTCTGGCTAAAAGAAATACATTTAAATTATGTATTTAAAAAATTTATTAATGTTTTTCTGAAAATGTGTGATAAAAAGTTTAAACTTTTGATGGGTTTAGAATGAACGGAACACAAAAAAATTCCCAGTAGAGACAAAAAGTTCATCTGTGCTTTTCATGGATACAGATACTTTTCAACATATTCAGTATACATATCTTATACAGGTTGATTCCAAAAAGTTCTAAAATTTTTTATTTAATCATAAAGTTTAAGGTAGTTCGACTGTTTAAGCTTGAATCTTCTTTTTGCGTTAGATGATAGTTCAAAGTCCCTTGATTACAAGAAACACAGTTTTGGGGCAAAATTTGAAATTATTTCACTTTAAAGTTGTGATTTTTAACACAGTACCTTATGGAAGAACTCACTATATAAAATTAATCGGTGATTGAGCTTCAAAAAAGTTTTCATCATGAAGAAAATTTATCACAGACTCTGTTTATGCAAAAAAAAACTTTACCTAACGGCACTTTCCAAAAAGAAAACATAAAAAAACTTTGATTTTTAAACCATTTAATTATATTTACGTCATACAAATTTTTTAGTTGACTAGTTGTCTAATCACGCGACGGCCGGACTACTTCAACTAAATAATAATTCCTCAAATAACTTTCTACGTATACTTTTAATTTACGGGTACGAATCTTAATCTCTATAAGCAGTAGAGCACCATCACTAAGGTCATATTTGCTCCTCATTAAGCTAATACGAGCACCAAATTAATTTTAGATTTAGGGTTGAAACTATTTGTTTCTGATTTTCAACTTTGATGATGAATTTTGTTATAACTTCATGAATGTAGACGAAAATTAACAATACAATTTTTCTATACATGCCATGGTTTTCGAAATATTGAAAGCTAAATAACTAAATAAAATTTTCAATTTTCGATATTTTGAAAATTATCCAGACATCGAAAAATTTTATTCATGGTTTACGTCTTATATTATCAAGGTATAACATAATTCACCATCAAAATTGTAAATATGTATTTTTTAAATTTGGATCCCCACTACCGTGCTCACTAACATCCTTAATTAGCCGGGCACATATTAATTTTAATAGTTTTTTATTATTTTCCACTGAATAGTTTTGGAGAAAATATATCATCCATCTACCGCTTTACTACAAAACCAATGGTAAATATACCTACTTTTGAAGTCACATATTTATTTAAATAACCACCCCCCTTCCCCAAATATTTGATAATAATAATTGAATTAGACTTAGTTCAACTTCATATAAAAAAATCAAGCTTTTTATTTAAAATTGCTTTGGTGCTTGTACATCCTTAAATGCTTCTTATTATTAGATGCATTTTCTGAAAAACATGAAATATGTTCCTAAATGGCGAAAAATAATCACCTCAAATTTCGCATATAAAAGCTTTACCCTCTAACGCATTTGTAAAAACACTTCCTCAAAAATGTTTTCTTTTTGCAAGTTAAGATGAAGATTTCATATTTTCGTTATTTAGCCTACTACAAATTGACAAATAGGGCCGATATCTTCTGTCTAGCGTCAGAGATGGTTAAAGATATCGACAAAAATTATAAGAAAAAGTTGCTTAAAATATTTTTTTATTAGTGTGCTATGGAATGTAAAAACTGGACAAATTGATCATTTAATAGTGCTATGTATTCAAATATGTATTTCAATAAACAAGTAATAATTAAGAGAATTAAGAGTGTAGATGAAAATAATGAAAAAATTAAAAATGCGACTTTTGTCATGAAAATCGGTATATGAGTAAAAAAAAATATTCCAAGTAACTTTTCTAATAATTTTTTTCGATATCTCTAACCATCTCTACCGCTAGGCAAAATATTAAGAATTGGGTGTATGTTTCAACTTGTAATTGGCTGAGTTTGAAGTTCAGATTCGGTCAGAAGTATCTTGAAAAATGTGACCCATCTCCTTGTATGACTGTGCAAAATTTCAAATCGATATTCCAATAAATAATGAAAATATGAGATTGTCTTCATCTTAAATACGACACACTGTATTGAAGGTTTTTGAATCCAACATGCAGAGTCAATCTCCCACCTAAACACCCTAATAGTACATTCAATAAGCCGGAAAATGTGGAAAAGTATTGGAATAGCTTCGATTTCAAAAATTTTCGTGTACGTGTTCATTAGACCTTCAGAAACATTCAGCCGCACTAACCTTGGCATTACAAATAAACCGAGAAAATTAGGGGAGTTTAGGGGAGAAACGGCTGAATGTTCCTGAAGATCTAAGGAACACGTACACAAATGATTTTTTAAATCGGAGCTGTTTCACCACTTCTTCACATTTGATGGTATTTTTCGGCTTATTAAATGTACTATAATTGATAATAGTTTTTAAAACAGTCTGTTTGTATAAATAGAATACATGTGAATATAGAAGGACATTATTTATATTCTAATATGGTATATTGTGTTATTTGATACACTTCTAACCTAATAACCCAATAAAATAAAGCTGTTATACAATATATTTATATGAATTCGATATTTCTGCTATAACCTACTATTTATGTTACATCAAGCCAACCACAATCTGATTATAAAAGTTTACCAGTGGTCCTTTTTTGGCCACTTTTATATAAAATTATTAAATTATTTGATAAAAAATCAAATCATTTAAAAATATAAAATTATTACATTAAATTATTTAAAAATAATTGAATAAGATTAACTATTTACGATACTAGTGTGATAAGAGTATTATTATTAACGTACGCATACGAAATTTACACGAGTGCGTAGCATGAGTTGGGCCATCACAGAAGTACGTTTATAATGCGTTATCATATATATCGCATCAAAACTTTATCTACACCTCTAAAAAATGGAGTACCGAGCTTAACTCGCGCCCGAAGTACGATATCTTTTTTTACCCCCCTTCCCCCATTCGAAAACCATATATTATATGTAAAATATACTCGCAAATTAATAAATATATAAAGTCATAGGCTCAATGCTTTAAATTTGAGACAAAAAATGTAGTTGAGAAAACAAGACTAGATTTTGAAATGTATATGATAATTTAAAATTAGTTCAAAATTATTTATCTCTAGCCAATTCTCCTGTCATTTTGCGGCGTCTTCTTACACGTATTGTTGTATCAATATCACATTTTTCACAAAGAGGCTTAACTTTTTCTATTGCCTCTTCACAGAGCTTATCTCGGATTTCGGCTAGTACAGTCGCTAATGATTCAAGATCATATCTAATATATTATCAGACAAATCAAACTAATAAAAAATTACAAATGAAAATTAATAGTATTTGGTAAGATATGCGTGGCGTTTACTACAACGCTGGTATGGTATAGAGACAGATACTATATGGTCCGGGAGCGGACTACAAAATCAATTTGTAACTTTGTAAGTATGACTCAAACTTTGTAATAAAGCGGCCATCAAACCCCTAAAAAACCTGGGCAATGACAACCTTACCAGACCAGGGGAAGAGTGGGGGGGGGGGGAATTTGTAACGCCATATTGAAATACCAACTTTATCCATAAGGTTACTGGATAATTTTCACGTGAAGTTATAGCTTTCAATCTTTCAATGTACCTTTTCAAGAAATAATAGGTTGCCCGGTTAACTTTGTGGATAAAGTAACGTTTTTTCAAAGGTTGCCATACTTTTTCCACAAATTTGACCTAGCAACCTATTATATCTTGAACAAGTAGATTGAAAGCTATAACTGCACATAAAAATTACCGTTAATTTTCGTACAAATGAAATTTTTTTCATTGTCAAGGTTTACTTAGTACTTTAAAAATTGTGTGACATTCTTTTTCCAAAAAAGGTTAAATTTTTCAGTTATTTAACGTTAAATACTTCGAATTGCAATTGCCAATAAATGACACTTTTTGATTAGATTTCATCCTCTTTAGATTCCCGTTGCCATTTTCAGCAGATATTTTTCACCCATCATAGAAATTTTGATCTAGAGGGTGGACAAAGCTTAATCTCAAATTTTCAAGTCAATCGGAACTATAGGAAAGAATTTAGAGGTTTAAGCCGACTTTATTGGAATTAAAAAGCATACATAGAAGCATAAAATTTATTGGACACATTCCTTGGTCAATTGGACACATTCCTTGGTAAAATAAAAACTGCTCTTGCTATTTTGGTTTACGAAAAATTGTATATAAAACTTTTCATGAACCAAAATCACGCGGTACCAATCTTCTCAATTTAAAGAAAAACCCCCTGATTATGATAAATATTTTTCCTCTCTGTCAAGCATCGTTTTAATACGGTTGCATATACAAATCAGATCGGTGTATTTTTTAATCTCACAGCAGACTAATACCAGTAAAACCAAAGAGAATAAGATAGAAGAGAAACAACTGTGACAGAACAATTTGCTACATTAACTTGGCTGACATCGACTCCAAAAAAATAACAATAGTTGTAACTACATTTTTAAGACGGTTTTTTTTTTTATTTTATGATTTTTAGTGAATCTGAAGTACACTAACTAATTTGTCACTAACAAAGAATAATAGAAATCGGTTGGCGTGATATTCGCATATACTTAATGCAAATTTAAGACTTATATGGTTTTCTCATGGATGCCATTGTGAACTGGACCAAATTGAAATGGGACTACACAGGAAGCACCAGCTTTCAAATTAAAAAGAATCATCAAAATCGGTTTACCCAGTCAAAAGTTCTGAGGTAACAAACTTACAAAAAAAATACAGTCCAATTGAGAACCTTATCCTTTTTCGAAGTCGGTTAAAAAATGTAAAATGTGCGGTATAACCATTAAATTGAATTTAAATTTGAAATTTATAAAGTTTATTCTATGCAATATCCAAAGGAAAATATAAAATTTTATGTATATATACTTTAGACATAAATACCAGATGGCATTCGTGCCTCTATACGCGACCTTTTCCTCTATCTTAAACTCTTTGAGTAAAACTATATGTACCCAAAACGTATTTTGTAATAACAATAGCTCAATTGTTATATTAGGTTATTTCCTTTTTTGTATTCTCTTTTGTTTTTTTAAAACAATTAATCGCTCGTAAATTAGTTTTCTTCCCTCATTCTAATTTTCACAATTTTTCTCATTTGTATTTTTATAATAAAATAAATTTCTTACTAAAATTCATTCAATTGTGAATTTATTAAAAAAAAATAATTGGTGCCAAAAATATAAAAAACAATAATTTTGGCAGTCGCTTTGCATTTTTTTTACTTAATAGATATTTATTAAAAATGTATTCAAACTGAAGGTTAAAAAATTTAATTTCCGACTGCCTGTCTGTGAAAACAAAATAACTCCATATAAAACAAGTGAAAACTAACAATTGACTGAGTTAGTTATTGAAATATCATGTATAGACAATGTTGGTTACGCTATCGTTTGTTTTTTTACGTCATGTTTGTATAGAATATAATAGTCATTCTTAGATAGCCACATACATACATGTCACACACACACACACATAGCTGATATTCCCATATAATATATACTATATAATTTGTTCCTTAAACAAAAGTTGTTTTTTTTAAAGGAAATTTTTTTACATTTAAACTTGTGTTCTATCTCTAACGGTTTAGAAGATGGATTTATAAGTCTTAAAAGATAACAAGATCCAATTGATCTATGTTGGTCATTTACGAACTTAACCTAACCATTTACGCCCTGAGCAAGCTATAAAAATTTCAGCTGGATATCTCTTTTCTTTTTTGAGGTGTTCACAGTCAGACAGACAGACAGACGGACGAACAGACATTAAAATGGACAATATATTTACGGACCGCAATAGTTAGAAAGATGGAATTTTCACAGACTGGGTATTTACCAACGAATGGTTCCATACATTTGTTTTCTTTATTAAAAATTATTTATTAAAAAATACATAATGTTATATCGTGTATGATGGTATGGTACTCTCCGTAGGCGAATCCGGCTCGCAATTGTCCGGTTTTTGAGTTAACTGTAAAACCTTAGCTTGAATGCATCACATATCTTGTGAAGGAAAATTTACATTTAGGAATTCTGGAGTCAAATTTTATTTTTGTATTAACTTTATTTGCGCGAATGGGTAAACAAAAGTTTTGACTTGACAAATGTAGATAAACCGTTATCAAACAAATGGCATCTGAATTTTGTGAAAATTTGCATTTGGAAGCCAGTTTTAATTTCCTCAAAATTTAAAATTGAAGAGTAGACAAACTGAGGACAAGCCATTGAGGCGCTGAAGTAAATTTTAAATTCCTCAAAATTTTAAATTGAAGACAAACCGTTTCTAACCAAAGGCGTCTGATAAAACAGTCCAATTCAATATGAAATTTCCAATTCGATTCCTTTCATGAATTGGATTTAATCGTAATTCAAGCGGAATGATCTGGAAATTTTTTTCCAATTAAATCCGATTCCTTTCAATTAAATTTCGATTCAAAATTTTAATTGGTTTCAATTCGAATGAATCGAAAATTTTGTCCAATTGAATTCTATTGATTGAATTTTAAATATCCGGTTAAGAATCGAACTTTTATCGGAGAATTCTTATCAGTGTTTATCAAGAGAATCCTCTGGTCGTGAATACCTGAAAGTTTTTTACTAATTGGCTTGTTAATTTTTATTGGCTTGTTAATTGATATCACCCATGGTAGAATTAAACATGTACCTTGAATTATTAAAATTTAGTTGTATTTTAGTAATTAAACAAAATGAGTAAATATTTTATGTATCACAAGATTAATTTAAACTTCGTGTTTTGACTACAGTAGGTATACGTTATTAATTTATGAGTATACGTTGGTAATTTATGAGTAACTAATTTAATTATAAGAAATTAATACGCTACATTACGTGCTGCTATTTTAAATTAATAACTCTATGGTTTTAAAAATTTGCCCACATTTCAATACCATAGGTTTTATAAACTTTTATACCATGTATATATGAAATATACATAGTATATTAAGTTTCGTCCCAAGTTTGTAACGCTTAAAAATATTGATGCTACGAAAAAAATTTTGGTAAAGGTGTTCATAGAATCACCTAATTAATCCATTTCCGGTTGTCCGTCCGTCTGTGGACACGATAACTCAAAAACGAAAAAAGATATCGAGCTGAAATTTTCACAGCGTACTCAGGACGTAAAAAGTGAGGTCAAGTTCGTAAATGAGCATCATAGGTCAATTGGGTCTTGGGTCCGTAGGACCCATCTTGTAAACCATTAGAGATAGAACAAAAGTTTAAATGTAAAAAATGTTCCTTATCAAAAATTAAACAACTTTTGTATGAAACATTTTCATACATCACTGTTTACCCACGAGGGCGTCAATTAGGTGCAAATTTTATAGTATGTATTAATATAGGAATATCAGTTGTGTGTGTGTCTATTTAAAAGTGAATATCTTTTGTTATTTACGTGACGTCAAAAAAACAAACGATTGCGCATCAACACTGTCTATACATGGTATTTCAACAATTAAGTCAGTCAATTGTTTGTTTTCACTTGTTTTATTTGTGTTTATATAGAGAATCCACGTACAGAATTGACAAAAGGGGGAGTTTTAACATTTACTTCTGGTCGTAGCCCAGTTTTACATTTATTTTTATGTTATACTATGGTCATTTCTTTGAGCATCGCTAAGCTGGGTTCAGGCATAAGTTTGTTTTTTTTGTTATTTTAGTGATTATTTAGGTAAAATTCAACAGCAGTCATAATGGACTTTTCTAAACTTTTCAGAGAAATTGGAATTTTGCTTTTCAATATGTTCTTAAGTGCAGACCAAAATCTCCTCAATGCATTAGATATTCGTTATGCCCTTTCAATGTTGGAATTTCCGTCAAAACTAACTATTTGTCCCAAGTATTTGTATGGCTTTATCCTTTCAATGATGTTCTCATTCAAAGTAACTGTGACATTACTTTCTGCGACCGCATTTGACAATAGTTTCGTTTTGTCTGAATTTATTCAGCTCAATTTGTTTGGCATATAAACTAAGCTGGTTTAACATGAGCTGTAGATCTTTAATGTTGGAGGATAACAAAACAATATCGTCTTCAAAGCGTAGATGTGATACTTGACTCTGTTAATCGATATTCCAAAACGATTCTAATGTTAAAAAAGTTTTCGATTACATCGTTATAAAATTTAAGGGACAACAGATCTCCTTGTTTTGAACCTCTACATATTGGGAAGCTGGACCTAATTTTTCCAACTTTATCTGAGTGGAACTTTGATCGAAATTTTTTAAATTAAGGACTGCCAAACAGAAGATGATTCACAGTATCAACGATTTTGTAAAAGTCGATAAACAAAATGTAATTTTTTTTATTTTATGCAGTGCATTTCTTCATAACTTGATTCTAGACGCGTAAACGAAACAATGAAATTCGAAAAATTTGAACAGTTTTGGCATTCGATTCTTAAGAGAGAAGAAATTTTGTGACCTAAATTGATTTATAAGAAATTAAAAATATGGAAATTTGTATAAATAATATACAATTTATAATTGCATTTTAAATTGACTGTAAATATACTAAATTCACAATTCGGTTAATAGTTATGAATATGATTCCAAATTTGTTACTCGAAGGTTTTTGGGGTCGCTGAACACGAATATCGCAGAAAATAATTGATCTCCGAGGTACCTGATGCCCAGAGTGAACGGTATCCCCGTTGTCTACTGAAGTTTTCGGGAAATTCGTTATATAGTCGGTTCAAAGTCATTATTCGGGGGTTTTTGAGATCGGCTAGCAGAATTAGTCTTCGAGGTACCTGGTGCTCGGGGGTACCCAAGGGTTCCCGATTCTGTCACGATGTTCGTGTTCAGCGACCTAAAAACCCCCGAGTAACGAGTTTGAACCGATTATATAGAAATTTCCCGAAACTCCAGGAGCGGGCCTCGGAGACCAATTATGGCGGTATTCATGTTGAGCAACCCCTAAAACTCCCGAGTTACAAGTTTGGAAACATTTTCATCAGTATTAACCGAATAATGAATATTGTATATTTACGTTTAATTTATAGAAATTGTATATTTTTAATGTGTTATTTAGGTCACAAAAACCTGACCTGTTGCTCTAACGAATCAAATTGCGAAAACCGAATTCAAGTCCAATTTACTGTTCAAATTTTTCGTACTTTGATCGTTTTTAGTGTTTCGTTTCTGCGACTATTCAAAGTGTGAAGGTGGTCGTATGAGGAAGATAAATCCCACTTGTTCTGTTGACTGGTTTTAGTCTAAATTCGTTCTAATATAGTACTTAATATTTACCTACATTACGTTTCTGTATAACATATGTATCAGCAGAATAACGTTTATAGAATTTTAATTTGATAATATGTTATGTATAAACGATATACAGGGTGTCCTTGACTCGAATGTCATTGTTTAAGAGAGTATTTTTTTAACAATTTCGAAAGCGCCAATATACATATGTATACTTTAGTCCAAAACCCAATAGTTAAGGAGGTATGTACACTATTAAATTTAGTCAGTAAAGTAAAGACATTGTTGTGCAAAATAGTTTTATATTTTATTAAAAAATTTTTCAAGTACCTCCGCTCCCTCACAACATATTATTGCCCTTCTAGTATTTAAAGACGTAGCTCTCTGAAGAGTATCTGCATCGTCTCGTATGAATGCTGCCATTATATTTTGAATTAGCTCATTTCTGGTGCATTATGGCTGCAGCTGTATTCATGCGAGATAATTCATATACTCTGCAGAGAACTTCTATTACTAGAAGAGCAATAATATGTTGTGAGGCAGCAGAAGGGCATTTTGAACCAAAATTTTAATTACATTTGTGTTAGCAATACAAAAATTTTTAATTGATTAAACATAAAACTACTTTACTCAACAATATCATTACTTTATTGGTTAAACAGAATAGTGGACATAATTCCTTAACTATTGGGTTTAGGACAAAATTATATAAGGTACTTTCGATTTAAAGTTGTCAAAAGAATAGCCACCGAGTAACGCGACACCCTATATATTATATATATTTAAAACGAATTGGGAAATAATCGGTGTAGCTCAAACACTTAAGCCAACGTAAAGTTGTTCACACATTGAACTATAACGGCAAAAACAAATGTTTAATGACAACTTTATACGTATAGGTGATCAATTTAAAGCTATACAATTTTGATTTCATGGTATGACATTATTAGCGAAGGCTGTGTCTGTTGCATTTACATGGCAACATAGTTTTACCTCGATTATACTATGGCGATGGTTGGGTGTTTGAGCGGTATGCTTAACATCTGAAGGCATATTTTTATTAAAATTTTTTCTTTTTACCAGGGGCGTTAGCATACATATGTCCACCTAGTATGCTAGAATGAATGCAATTGCGGACATATATTCAATGAACTTGTTTTTATAGAATTAGCTCTAGAATATGCTCTTTAATTTTATGTAATTACTTAGAAAACACCTTGTATTTAAATTCTCGAAGAAATGAGGTATTTTCCCAAGATTAAAAAGTAATCAAAGTCACTGGCCAATAACCAATAACTCAAACGCTATATTAGTACTTCTTTAAACCATAGAATTTATGTAATTTATTGGAATAAACTATAGTTTGTACATACATACACTCACGGTCTTTTCTCAGTTAAAAAATATCTATTTACTTTTTCTTATTCTTCTTTATATTGCTCTTTTTTTTTGAGAAAATTTTCATATTATGGCGTCATATTGTATGAAAAACATGCCAAGTTTTATATCAGCATTTATTAACTTTCTGACGGAAAGTTATTGTTTTCACTTCGAAAAAGGGGAAACAATTGTATTTGGATAACTCCTAAACAAATTACCCGACCAATTTGAAATTTTATTTAATGAAGTGGGACAACACGGTTTTTTTTAATGATGAATACATATTTGAAACTTCGTGAGGGGCTTCCTTTTGACCAAACTCTACGATTTTTTCCAAAAGACTGCGTTGACAAATGATTATGATGACGCCATATTTGTCGGACACTCTGACCACTTAGGTTAGGTTAGGTTAGGTTTGGTTATATTGGCTGTCCACGAAGGGCACACTTAGGCTATAGAGCCCATTATGTACGATATATGTGTTTTACCACCTTTTCCGCTGATTTCATTTATCAGCTCCTCAATTATTTTCAGAGTCTGAGTGCACCTCCTTCATGCATATACCATGCACTACACCAGCCTATCACAACTATTAATTAAATTAATTTTTGTTGTGACGGTAGGAATCGAGCCCGCTACCCTATGCACACCGCGAACGGAATTGGTTACGCCTTAACCAACTGAGCTACTAGGGTTAACTCTTACCACTTGATAAAATTAATAATTATTAAACAATTCATCAAAAGTGAATCATATACGTATTCAAAAAATACTTGAGCTCTGCATGTTTGAGGTGTTAGGCAAGTTTTATTGTTTAATAATTATTAATGTTTCGAGTGGTCATAGTGTCCGACAAATTCTCTGCTGCGTTTCTTCAGAACAATACCTCAAATATGACATCATCATGCTCATTTGAAAATGCAGCCTTTTGGGAAAAAATCGTATAGGAAAGTTTAGTTAATTCGTCAAAAGGAAGCCATTCACAAAGTTTCAAGTATGTATTTATCATTTAAAAAACCCGTGCAAAGTAAAGTATTCATACCAAATTTCCAGAAAAAATACAATGAAGGGATTTTTATACTCATTTATTCAAAAAACTATTTAGTTAGCAAAAGTACTTTTTATTTGGCAATAATAAAAAAAATTTGTTTAGCCATATTCGTCTTCATCATATTTGTCGCCAAATCCAATTATTTGATTTTCTTCTTTAATTTTTTTAATTATTTTTGCTTTCTAAGCCACTTTCTTATAATTGTTTGCTATTGTTTCCACGTAGGGTGTTTTTGGAATTATAACTTACAAATTTTCACTAGAAAACTGCTTGCTCCACTTTTTTGCCTTTTGACTTTAGCCTGCTTAATCTCTATCCTTATCTTAGTCTTAAAAGAAAAGACGCAAGTGCGCGCAAGATTTTTTTCATAAACATGTTATAGAATACTTAAATTTTGCCCTGTTACAAAAAATTTTACCGGCCAAAAGGAGCACATAAACAAAAAGCTTTCAGTTGATTTTAATGAAAAAGTTGATTTTTTTAACAGCAAATATGAATCAGAAATATTTAATTATATTAATAGAAATATTAACATTAAATACTAATAAATAAAGCATAAACCTTCGTCTTCAATATCATAAAAAAAAACCTTACTTAATTGCACTAAGAAACACAGTAAACGTGAATTGAATGACACGGTAAATCCAGATCAACAACAATAATAACATACATCCGTAAGAGCAGGTAGATTGCGATTTACAAAACAGGGGGGGGGGCGAGGTTAGGTAACTCAATTGACCTATTTGTGATGGAGTGGTTATCTAACTACACCAAAAAACAACTTTCAATGCGAAACAAATGAGTTGAGTTTTCTGACTTTTGTCCGGAAATCTGTGCCGTGATGTCCCATGGTCTAAATAATTTACTGAATTTAAGAAAGTCACAGATTTGGATCCTAAAGGCCATATACAACACGGTTTATGTAACCTATTGTAAATGTATGTATACATTTATATGAAATAGGGCAATTGGTTTATACATATTATAGACATACATTTGTATATATGTATTTATATAGAGGTGGGTCATCTATTCTGGAAATATGAAATATATTTCGTTGGTTTTAAATTTTTTGGTGCGGAGTCCTTTTTGAGAATAAAATATAGTCCATGTTACTCGCTGATAATGCATGTAGCGTTTCATGTCTCCGCCCGTTTTTACATCACCTTAAGAATCACCGCTCATCAACAGTTTGAGAAAAACCCACATGCAAATTTATATCGTCCTAGCCCAGAAGTTTCGGCTGTGCGTTGATATGTCAGTTATCATCAATATACATAGTATAAAACAAAGTCGCTTTCTCTGTCCCTATGTCCCTATGTCCCTTTGTATGCTTAAATCTTTGAAACTACGCAACGGATTTTGATGCGGTTTTTTTTAATAGATAAAGTGATTCAAGAGGAAGGTTTTTATGTATAATACATCCATATTATAGTAGAGTAAGGGGTTGAAATAGGGGTTGAAAGGGATATGCTTCAAAAACTAAAAAAGTTGTGCATCGATTAAGCTCAAATATTGACACGATATTCAACCAGCTTCAAAGATCTATTGTTTTTATCTACTTTTAACCTTCGGAGGGTAGAAAGGTGTAGCGAGAAAGTGGGAAGGAATTATCGAATATTTACAAATATACCTAAGTGGGGTATCAAATAAAAGAGCATGACGTGTACATTACAAAACTGTTATCCCACGCAAGGAAATGTGGAGGGAGGGGTGAAAGTGGGGATGTTGCCCAGCAAAGCGGGTAGTTCACAGCTAGTATCAAATAAGGTATTTTTCAGGTTTTTTTGATGTTGTTTGCAATTTAAAGGCAATCCAAGTTTTCGACTATGGGAAACGACCGAATCATGTCGTTTCCCGGATCAACTTAATTCAGTTTTTGCCGATTTTGACCAGGAAGTTTTTCATCAAAATCTGTAGTATTTATTTTTAAAGAAGGTTCAGTTTTTAAAAAATTTTAGATCACACCGGTTATTATAAAAATAGATAGATAGTTTTGGAGATACAGCTTTTCAAAGTTTGTCTATTTTTCAAGCTATACGATTTTTTGCAAAATTTCATTTTGTAAACTTTATAAAAAAATAAACAACTTTTGTTTGAAACATTTTTTCATAAACATCACTGTTTACCCGCGAAGGCGCCAATTAGGACAAAATATTGGTGTCCATTTTCTCCAAAACTATAAAAGAAAAAAAGTTGGAAAAGACTTTTCGAAAACCAGTGATGTTTAAAATGTTCCAAGCCAAAGTTGTTTTTATAAGAAACATTTTTTACATTTAAACTTTTGTCCCATCTCTAACGGTTTACAAGATGTTTTGCGTAAAATCGTGTAACTTGACAAAAAAGACATATTTTGAAAAGGTTTATCTCCGAAACTTTCGGGCCTATAAAATTCTGGCTTTTATGAAAAACCATTTCTTTCCGCGTCAAAATTGGCCAAAACTGAAATAGGGTCAAAATTTTCGAGGTTTTTCTTATTTTTCTGCATGATGACATGAAAATTGAAATTTTTTTTTAATTATTCAGCTTTCGATATTTCGAAAACAAATATCACATTTCGACAAATTTTATTCTTATTTTTCGTCTACATTCATGAAGTTATAACAAAATTCATCATCAAAGTTGAAAATAAGATAAAAATAATTTTAACCCTAAATCTACCCTGCTCTTACATCCCTTATATGGACGGAGGCACTTGGTTTTTTTTTCTACACTATTGCTTATATGTTTACTTTCTATTAAAAAGTTTTTTCAAAATGTGAAAATTATCAAAAACTTTCAAAATATGTCGTTTTTAGAAATTCGTCCATAAGAGCCTCTGTATTTTATATCGATTTTCTATTATTTTTTTCTTAAAAATTTGCATGAATATCTATGCTAAAATTTTAACCACATATTCTTTGAGTAAAAGACTGCCTATAAAAAAATTTTGAGCTTTTAAATCAAATATTGTTGTCATGCTCATACATCCTTAAACAGACTATAATACTTTTTCTTAGCCTATATATTACTTGAATCCATGAAGATTATTTTGAAAACTTACCTCTGGTAATTCATCAGGCACTTTACCCATCCATGTCAACGATAATATTGAACAATCACATTTTGCATTAACACTTCGTTCGAAATGTAAATGCATTGTTTACAAAATTTTAAATTGAAGAAATTATTAAAAATTTAAAAAAATAAAATCTTTTCAAAAAGTAAAAAATTCCATTTTAAAGGATCTTAAATTTGTAATAACACTTGTTACACAAACAATTTTATTTTAAAAATAATCCATTTTTTGTTTTTATAAATGTTTATTTCAAGTCAATATTATAAAAATTTTCATAATTTTCGTTTTCTCACACTGTTTTTTTCTGTTCACATGATTTTATTAATATGTTTGTGAATATAAGTAAAAAACGCGTGTTCACAACATTAAGATGGGGTATGTATAATTTATATTTCACTTGAACAGCTATACAAGACTAGTCGTGTTCGTTTAACACTATTTTCATCTAAATATATACGAGTTTTGTTACTAACATAATATAGTATTATTGATTCTTTTTGCCATTTTCCGGCGACGGACGTCGACGCTTCATACGAAACATATAACATTATAATGCCGTTTTCTCTCGTATTGTATGTTACGCATGCGTTTTTATTTATAATAAATCACATATCGTAAACGTACATAGTCTTCAATCTTACATTATTATCAACAAAAGTTTTTTTTTTTTTCAATCCATATAATTTTTAGCATTTGTGTATTTTCTATGATTTTTAGTACATTATAACATTGTAAAAAAACTACTCAATATTTAATTGGATATTAAAAATGTATGTCATTAATGTTTCTACCTATATTTTATGCCTTTACAGGGTATCTTTAAAAGATCTTCTACCATGATCCATCAAGTAAAATGCGGCTCTAAATATAATTCTAAAATTATTAGTAGGGGAGCCCACGAGGGGATTTGAGTAGTAACTTGAGCGCGTCAGATTAAGATATGGGGGGTTCCTTGGACCCCCCTCCACCAAATATTAGCCCTAAATATGGGGGGATCCGCGTAGGGCAGACGGTCAGATTAGTAAAAACAAAATTGCGATAGGTGAATTAACTCGTCAGCGTCAGATTAATTTATGGTGGGTTAGTTACATGCTGAAAAATGTACATTCCAATAATCTGACGAGGTAAACAAAATTATATATAATCATATATAATTATATAAAATTATATATAGTTTATATATAATTATATATAAATTACATATAATTAGATATACTCATATATATAACTATATATAGTTATATATAACTATATATAGTTATATATACTCATATATAATTATATATAGACGCTCGAGAAATTAATGTATCGTTATATCTAATTATATATAACTATATATAGTTATATATAATTATACATAGTTATATATACTCATATATAATTATATATAGACGCTCGAGAAATTAATGTATCGTTATATCTAATTATATATAACTATATATAGTTATATATACTCATATATAATTATATATAGACGCTCGAGAAAATAATGTATCGTTATATCTAATTATATATAATTATATATGAGTATATATAACTATATATAGTAATATATAATTAGACTAGCGGCCCCGACGGACGTTGTCCCGTAAAAACGTAACTCCAATTCATGAATACCTATACTACGTTTAGCCTGTCCGCTAAACCCATCCCGCTAAACCCCAATTTAACTCCTATTTATTGGAGTGGCCTGACCTTCGACCTTTTTCCTGGTCTTTGATAGTAGAGCTCGCTGCGCTCGCATATGGCTCTAATAAATGCCTATTGACAATACCTGAATACTATTAAAAATACATAGTACACATAGTATACATAATGTGATATGATTTATATGCGCTCCCACCATTTAATGAAATTTCATTTTTTTGGTACGGAGCCCTCAAAAACAGTTGTACTGGACCAAATTGTGAATCTAAACCATTCTCGAATCCCCTTGAACTCACACAAAAAAATTCATCGAAATCGGTCCAGCCGTCTAGGAGGAGTTCAGTCACGTACACACGCACACAAGAAATATATATAATTATATATTAAGATATAACGATACATAAATTTTTCGAGCGTCTATATATAATTATATATAACTATATATAGTTATATATAATTAGATATAACGATACATTAATTTCTCGAGCGTCTATATATAATTATATATGAGTATATCTTATTACATATATGTAATTTATATATAATTATATGTAAACTATATATAATTTTATATAATTATATATGATTTTATATATAATTTTTTTTACCCGGGGAATTTGTTATTTTAATAGTTCAGAAATCATTAAAATCGGTCCAGCCGTTCTTGAGTTTTAAACGGTGTGTAACTGACTCGACTTTCTTTTATATACTAAGAAGAAGATATTTTTAATAAAATAATAAAATAATAATTTGAATCTTGAAGAAATCTTATCTAGGAATGTACAGATGTAGTACACATTCCATTTATCTAAAATTCAAAATTAGTACTTTAAGAATAAGACTCTGATAATTTGAAATAGTTTTAAGATTTAAATAGTTGTTGCACTTCAAAAATCTATAATTGTTTTATATTTAATTTCTAAAAAATACTTCATAATTTGCATTTATTTATAAACAAAATTAAATTCCTAATCAAAATGTTGATAAATATTAAACAACTTATTTTGTTATTCAAATCGATTAAAAAATTTCAAATAGGTATTTGTAAAGTATTGATAACACATTAATACTTATTTTATAATTTTTGTATCATAATCAAGTCTTCTGTAGTAAAGTGGTTAGTATCCGCGCCTGTCACCCCGGAGACCAGGGTTCGATTCCCCGCCGGGGAGAAGTTTTTTTTAATTTGTCACGCGGGAGACCGGGGTTCGATTCCCCGCCGGGGAGAAATTTTTTTTAATTTTATTTATTTTTTTAAAATTATACATACTGTTTTTCAATCCTTTTGTAAAGAAATTATATGGAAGTCGAATTTCCGTTCCATATAAAATCTCAGCAGATAAAAACCCGGGTAAAAAAAATTATATATAATATCATATATAATTTATATAGAAAATGGCCTTATATAATTATATATGAATCATATAAAGTTATATATAATTATATAGGGCCATTTTCTATATATAATTATATATGATATTATATATAATTATATATAATTTTTTTTACCCGGGATCGAAATATTTTATACATATTTTTCGCCTACTTTCATGAAGTTAATAATAAAATTAATCATCAAAGTTGAAAATAAGATAAAAATAATTTCAACCCTAAATCTAGCCTGTTCACACATCCCTTAGGTATATGAATGGAGACACTTGGTTTTTTTTTTCTTTTCCATATAATTGCTCATATGTTTACTTTCTATTAAAAAATTATCAAATACTTTCAAAATATGTCGTTTTTTGCGATTTCTTCATAAGAGAAAAAACCTTTCTTTACCTTAATTAATTATGAAATAATTTTTTGTTATCAAGTAAGAATTTCGGTATTAGTTATATTGTGTTCTTATTTTTAAGTATTAATTGATATGTTACTCAAAATTAAAAAAATTATTAGTAATTTAATTATGTTGAATAATTTTGTATAATAGACTAACTTACATTTTTCGGGTCCACATAGAAAATGGCGGCCATGTTGGTCAAAAACAGTTTATTTACTTTTAAAATAAATAATAGTTTAAAAAAACTAAGAAACACGCTTTTGTAAATAGTTACACTTAAAGGTAGAAAATAATTTAAATTCAAAAAAAATAATTACATCTTAAAAAAACGCGTGGGGTGCTAAATTTGAATTATTGTAAATATTTTATAGACAGGTATTGGTAAAAGTAAAGTCATTATAAAATATCTTTAAAAGCACCCAACGCTTTTTTACGATAAATTTTTTTTTTATACCATGTATATATGAAATATACATAGTATATTAAGTTTCGCCCCAAGTTTGTAACGCTTAAAAATATTGATGCTACGAACAAAATTTTGGTATAGGTGTTCATAGAATCACCTAATTAATCCATTTCCGGTTGTCCGTCCGTCCGTCCGTCCGTCTGTGGACACGATAACTCAAAAACGAAAAAACATATCGATCTGAAATTTTTACAGCGTACTCAGGACGTAAAAAGTCAGCTCAAGTTCATAAATGAGCATCATAGGGCAATTGGGTCTTGGGTCCGTAGGACCCATCTTATAAACCGTTAGAGATAGAACAAAAGTTTAAATGTAAAAAATGTTGCTTATAAAAAAATAAAAAACTTTTGTTTGAAACATTTTTTTGTAAACATCACTGTTTACCCACGAGGGCGTTAATTAGGTGCAAATTTTATAGTATGTATTAATATAGGAATATCAAAGTGAATATCTTTTGTTATTTACGTGACGTCAAAAAAAACAAACGATTGCGCATCAACACTTGCGCATTATATGAGAATATCAGTTAAATATGTCAGATATGTATGTATGTGAAATGTGACAGAGTTATCAACACTGCCTATACATGGTATTTCAACAATTAACTCAGTCAATTGTTTGTTTTCATTATTTTTTCAAATGCGATTTAGGTTTAGTGTTTTAGCACTCGATTTAGCCGCATGTATAGACAGTGTTGATTACTCTATCACATTACACATATCATACATACATAAGTGTGTGATAATCCCATATTAATCATACTATAAAATTTTCATTTAATGTGTGCCCTCGTTAGTAAACAGTGATGTTTATAAAAAATGTTTCAAACAAAAGTTGTTTATTTTTTTACAAGAAACATTTTTTACATTTAAACTTCTATCTCTAACGGTTTACAAGATGGGTCCTACGGGTCCAAGACCCAAATTTCAGCTTGATATCTTTTTTCGTTTATGAGTTATCGTATTCTATATACTATGTATATTTCATATATACATGGTATAGCAATAATATGCTAAGACAGTAAAATTATGAATATAAAAAACTTTATTAGAGGATCCCGCACAAATTCACGTTCTCGGCATTCTGTTCAAAAGTTATCATTGGCCCAAAATGATCCAATTAATTTCATAGATATACAGGGGTAGTGTGTGATATTGGCTATGGGCTTAAGTTAATGTAAATTGGATCCCGCTCGATTTGACTAAAATTGTGAAAAATATTACAGTTCTCATCATTCTGATCAAAAGTTATCATTGGCCCAAAATGATCCTATTAACTTCAGAGATATGCAGGAGGTAGTGTGTGATATTGACTATGGGCTTGAGTTAATGTAAATTGAATCCCGCTCGATTTGACTGAAATTGTGAAATATTACAGTCATCGGCATTCTGATCAAAAGTTGTCATTGGCCCAAAATGATCCTATGGTTAATTTCAGAAATATACAGAGGGGAAGTAAATGATATTGGCTACGGGCATGAGTTACCGTTTCTGAGTCTCTGGTATTCGTACTCAAAAGGTAAAGAGTTAAATGGGTTCCAATCAATGGATATATGAGTTTTCGGAGTTGCCAAGTCTGAAAGATTACATATGTCTTGATGGAATTAAGGTCGTATCAAGGTCAATCTAAAAAAAGAATTAAATATCATCAAATCGAAATCAATATTTTTTCAGGTTGGAACTATTACAAAATTTTTTCAGTTTAATTGTCTTTGGAATGAGCTCTAAACGTTTCCTTTTAAAAAAAATTTTCCAAGTTAGCATTCAGCGACCTTGAAAACTCATTCACCTACTGGTCTGAAGATATCAGAAGTTTCGACATTAGTTTGACCATGATAACCTTGACTCACTTTTTAGATGATCTTGAAAAGATAAAAATTGCATTTTCGGTGGGCCTTAAAATCAACTCTATCCACTGGTTTAATCTTGATTATTTTTAGACTTTGATGAAATGACTCGACTTAGCCTTTATTTGACCTTCTTAGGATAATGACCTGAAAAACATTTATATGACACTCATTGTAGACGTTAGGCACTTCGATTCTTTTTCCTCGATCTAATTTTATCAAAGTCTGAAGACCGTCATTAGTAGGTTCAGTCATTCACAACATTTTTTTTAGTTTCTGAATGAGCGACTTCAAAAGTCTATAAACCCATGTCTTTTAAGGCATTACAAGCACTCTCTTCAGTTTGACCTTGAATTAACCTCAATTGGCGTTACATACTTTCTCTTTAGTTTGACCTTAAAATGACATTGAACAAATGAACGAGTAGAAACAAGCAACCTCAACATGGTGGTGTTGTATTTTGAAAACCTCATTCCGAAATCATTAAAAGCTTTTGAGGTTGACCTTGATACGACCTTGACTTGACCTTAAATACCTTCAGAGCATAAGTGATCTTCCAGATTAGCCAACTCCAAAAACCCATATATCCTTTGATTGAAACCCATTCAACTCTTCACCTTTTGAGTACGAATACCAGAGACTCAGAAACGGTAACTCCAGCCCAAAGCCAATATCACATACTTCCCTCCTGTATATCCCTCAAACTACCCATAGGATCACTTTGGGACAATGACAACTTTTGATCAGAATGTCGAGAGCTATAGCATTTCACAATTTCAGCCAAATCGAGCCGAACCCAATTTACATTAAGTTATGTCGAAACCAGTTTACATTAATCTAGCGGGACCCAATTTACATTTAATTTGTGCGGGGTTCTTATATTTTCAACTAAAAATTTTAAAAATCCTGAAGAATTAACTGAAACCCCATGTAGTGATCAGATGAGTGAATTAAATTTACAAGTTTGTTTTATGTACAAAAAAATAAAAGTAAATAATAAAAGCCGTTGGTACATAGAACTTTTTCACAATTTCCGAATTTGAAAGGGCTGTAACTGGAAAATGTGTCATTCAATTTTTTGTGCTCATAATTTCAAAAACGAAAAATAGTATATTCTATTTTAAGTCCATTTGCGAAACGATGATTATTTATGCGTCGTTTTTAATCTAAATGTTTTTGCTAGACAATAATTCCGTCATCGAGCTGCATACGTTTTCTCTAATAGGTCCATCGAATATTTAGATGTTAATAAAGAAACTCATATCACCTTATCTACGTCACTGCAGAACCACTGAACTCCATGTCCACACAACGCACGGCACCTCACCAAGCTGACTTTCAATTTGCAATAATAGGTGAGAATATTTAAAATAAATAATCAACAATTTTGACTTAAATATGTTTTATTATTTTTAAAATAACGCGTATTAAAAAATCTTTATACAACTTAAAAATAAATTTTCATGAACTATCATCACTGCATTCACTGCCATCTTCATCGTATGGATCAAAATCTTCATCGTCTTCTTCATCTAAGTCCAAATCATCTAAATCTTGGAATAATGATTCATCAACTTTGACATTAGCTCCTGCAACAAATGATATTACTGAAAAATAATATTGACTTCAACTTTAATAAAAATTCCTACATGCCAAAAAATTTACGGGTCCCTGAGAACTTACATTGGATAAAAATTTTCAAGAAAAAAATAGTTTAAAATAAAGTTCTTTCTTTCAAAATTATCCAGAAATGGACTCTTTAGGTGATTTTATGAACACCTATACCAAAATTTTGTTGGTAGCATCAATATTTTTAAGCGTTACAAACTTGGAACTAAACTTAGTATTCCTTGATATATATTACATATATACAGGGTATAAAAATAATTTGTCAAAAAAGTCATTAACAAGCACAAATTCATAGACCTGCAAAGTTTGTCGACTTTCATTTTCAGGATATAGATGGATGTTCGGTCCACCAAACTCGAGGATCCATGTAAATGAATCGTCAATCGATTTGTCTATTTAATACCTATTCAATAATACCACACTTGACATAGTTCGCCGACTTCATTGTTTTTTTTTTCACAATATGGCGTCTGGGTGATTGATTTTTTTATTACTACCATATTAATATTTTCATTACTACCATATCAGTACGATTACCAGTGACACTCGCAAGATTAAGACAAATCGATTGACGTAAGAATCATCAAAGATAGAATAGAAAAACGATTTTTTACGAGCTTTTTTTTAAACGTCTCGAAAACAGTGAGGTTTAGTAAAAACTGTTAAAACACAAAAAGTGTTTAGAATAGGAAGTCAAAATAGTTATTTTCGTTACTTTATCTTGCAACGTACGTCGAATCGTTTTTGAAATAGGGGGAGCAGACGATGGAGCGCTCTCTTAACGTAGTTCTGGGTCAATATTTATAAATATAAGATATTCAATAATTATTTAAGTAGTATTTAAAATTAAGTAAAAGAATCGTATAATAGACAGAATCTATCGGGAATCTCAGACTACAATGCGGTTGTTTTACTTAATTGTTCGTTAAATATTATTTAAATAATTATTTAATACCTTATATTTATAAATATTGACCCTGCACTAAGGTACCTATAGCTGAGCCCTCCATCTTCTGCGCCCTCTATTTCAAAAATGATCCAACTTATAAAAATGTTTCAGACAAAATTTGTAGGAAATTTTATCTTGCACAACTTTTATAATATATATTAATACGATTAATTAAAGTCAAATGAAACGAGATATTCTCAAAAAACTGACACGTATATGTGAAGACAACATTTGTATTATCAAAATAAACGTTTGTACAAAAATTCAGCATATTCTGTCAAATTCCGAGGTTTCCCACTTTTTTAACTAAGATGATCGGGTTATAAGATTTTCACAACCAGTGCTAAAGTTATTCTTGCATGGAATTTGCATAAAGCCGTCTAATGACCCCGTTTCACAGAGAATAGTAACAAAATCACTAAGGCGTTCAATGTTTAGAGGTCAGATTAAAGTTCATTGAACAAAAATCTTAAGTTCTCACGGAACTGAGCTATTATTATGTACTTACCATCATCAAGGAATTTCAAATCAGATTCATTAAGTGTTTTATCAGTCATAAATAATTCTCGCCCCGTCAATTTTTTACCATCTTTAGCCTCTGCTTCACGTTTCTTAGCAATTCCCATATCAATTTCAAATTGTGTTTTCCATTTCATGAAAGTTTCCACTGTAACACGTGTACCATCAAAACGTTTCTATAAATAAAAAGATTATTTTAATATCAGTATTAAGCCCTTAATCATGATAGTCAAAACAGGTTTGGTTTCCGGTGTTCCCAATGATTTTTTTTTTATAATTTTGGATAGATACACTGATCACAATGATGACAATTGTAATTTTAATTTTTTTTAATTTAAATTACAATAAATTCAAGAAAATACTTTTGAAAAGTTCGAAAATTTAAGTGTAAGAAGAAGTTTTTTCTAAATTTTTTTTGCTCGTTCAATCAAATAATTCTCCGACTTCCATTCCTAAACAGCTTCAAATGGTTCATGAAGTAGTGGAAACGGATGGGCCAACGCTCTTTTGGTATCACAACAGATCCTTTGGTCTAAGAATATCCTGCCCCAGGACAGCCACTCTAACCTAACTTAACCTATCGTGTTTTTCATGTAACGCTCTATGTGAAATAATTTATAATATTTTTTTCTCTTAATTCCAGAAATGCAATTTTTTTTTCTCGAAAAAATACTTCTGTGATTTTTTCAAAAACTAAGCATTTTCGAGAAATCATTTCTCAAACTTTGAAAAAATTCAATATTTACGATTTTCAAAATTTGAAAACTGTGAAATTATGACGTTTTTCATGTGAACAAATTCCTAAATATACTTTGAAAATCGTAAATATTATTTTTTCTAACTTTGAGAACTTTTTTTGCTTGGCTTAACTTAAAAATTACGAAAATATATTTTGTCTGTAAAATAAAATTTCAGAAAAGCTAAATTTTTAAAAAAATATCAGATAACTTTTCCATGGCATCATACATAAGGTTAACACAAAATTTTATCCAATTATTTTAGCTACGCCCACGACTGACCAGCCCGGAACTATATTAGAAAATAATTTTTCAATTGTGAATATCCATACTCCACAGAGAATATAGCTTTTGTAAGAAAGGTTTGTTGTCACAAGTCATGGTTTCTTTCTAATAACAACTAACCGAAAAAAACTAACCCATAAAAACCAAATTTTCATTAAACTCATTTCATTTCCCGTAGTTACTATAAAATTTTTTAAACAAAAACTTGTTAGATCATTTTTATCGTCGCCACGAGCCTGCCTGTAAAGTTTCAGCTCGATTGGATCACGAGCAAAGTATTAAAAATCGATCCAGACAAGCAGAGCTTACGGGTTAAAAGAAAGGGAGTACAAATTTTAATTTTTACTTCCAAAAAATTGTCTTTGGAAGTACAAACCTTTGAACACAACTTTACTCACAACGTTCTGATCAGTGAGCAAAAAAATATGAAATTATACTAGAAATGTACGTTAAAAAAACCATGTACTATAAGTGCCAAAGCAGTCATTTTACATAATACTATTTTCAAATAAATAGCTTACCCTTTCAGCTTCTTCCTCTTCTTTAATTTTTTTAAGCGCATTTTCTTCCCGTTCTTTTTTAATACCGTCCCATTTTACATTCAACCATTCTTGACCGGCTGATACTAAAGTAAAAACCATTACCATACCCAAATTTTCGTCAACCTTTCATAGAAAATACAGATTTTTAAACAGAATATTTCTTATGAAAATTTAATTATAAAAATTATAACAATTTTTACCTGCTCTTTTAAATATTCAATAAGTTTTAATTGATCATCTTCTTCGAAATTTTCAGCATCATCAATTTCGATTATCGGAGCTTCTTCGGGATATTTTGCTGTGTATGTAAATTGTAAAACACACATCATACCACTATCCTCTCCACTTTCAAATTCCTCAGTTTTAATCGGAATATTAAACTTATGGAATGGCTCCGTCTCGATTACTACAGTAATTAAGTTTATTTGAGAAAAAGAAATTTATTTTTTAAGAAATACTTACTTTCTACATCTCCATAGTAAATCGATTCCAAAGCTTCGATTTCACCGTTTTGCTCCTCTTTATAATCCATTTCTATTTGAAAAAACTTTACTCGGTAGCATGGAGCGTAATAGGTTAATAGTCGTGTTTTGAAAATTCTGACAACTGATTTTTAAATTCCAAAAATAAGCATGGTTATGTTCATGATCTGCGAATATAAGACCTCCGTCCTCCATATACATGGCAGCCAAGAGATATTTTTCAAACAAAATTTTTTTAATCGTTTGGGAAGATTTGTTATTGGCTGAAAAACGGTTTGACCGATTCGAATAATTTGTTGGAACTACGTTCCTTATCGCACGTTATAATTTGTTTGCTGGTTGGGAGGTAAAACCAAAAAATGTGAAACAATTTTAAACGACCCAAAAATACGACGATGTGTTACCTAAGAAACTAAAACTTTTTTAATCGACTCAGCTTGCCATGAATTTTGAAAATAATTTGCAATCGGTCAATTTATATTTTTTGTCCAAAGTTTATGTTTTTCATTAAAAAAAAATGAGTTGTGAGTAATCAGAATAAGAACAAGGAAATTTGATGTTATGTCATAATAAATAATATCTTGATCAAGCCAATTGAAGGTAATGTACGCATATATTGGGTTGACTACTAAATCAGAAGTATGTCTTTTTCAAACCAATATTACAATTAATTCATAAACTATAGAGTTAAAGTAGCTATAATATTTAATTCTTTAAGCAATAAAACAAGTATTTGACTTCTAAAATTAATACTCTAGATTTTCAGAATTACCAATGCACAGATATCCAGAAAGTATCATGAGAGCAAAAATTTAAAAAAAAAATAAACCTAAAATTACCAATGCAAAGAAACGCAAACAGTATCATGAGAGGGGGAAAAAAAACATTTACAGGAAACTAATTACACTAAACCTGCAAGGTAGCGTCCCACAAAACTAATATTTATAATAATTAATTGCTCATACAGTTATTTGTATTTTCAAATAATTTCAATCTTGTTGTATATTTTGCATTTTTTTTGGAATCGTGTTTTTTTATAGCAAATCAGGTACACGTCACACTGAATATTTTAAAAAATAGACCGAAGAAAAAAGCACTAAATGATATAGTATACGAAGATACGATAGTAACATAGTTCCAACCGGATGTCCCGTGACACCTTTCCTTTATTTATGTTTGTAATAATACCAGGAAGGTTTAGAAACCATAATATTAGAGAAAACTCAACAGAACAGCTTGGAAATAAATAAAATCTCTCATTATAGTGATTTGTTGAGGTTTATGCATTAAATATTCATTTATGAATTTTTATTTATTAACTTCCCAGTATATGAAGTTATTATAATGGACCCGATTTTGGAAATCGAAATTTTCAACATATCTTTGCGTTTTAATGATTAGGACAAATCTTTAACACCAATTTTCAGAAGAAGTGTATATGTGTTGTGTACGTACGTAAGACTTTCGTTGAGGTGTCGATCGAAGTGTATTAACAGAAATATGATCCAAAAGAATTTCATAATATTCGGTAGTTTTTATTTTTTTAAACTATTTATTACGTTGGGAAGTTATTCGTGTGGACCTCGAGGATCGCGCCATACCCTACCCACGGCTTGTTTTTTGATAAAATCAACCATTCCCAAGATATATCGAAAATTTTGGAATTATACTCTTAGTTAGATTGATAATTTGCTTACGTTGTTTAGGTATGGGTGACTGCAAAACTTAATTGGGAGCTCACCTAATTGACCACTAAATATAGATAAATTTTGTGTTTAGCGGGACCAAAGCATATTATAGGTTTCTAAATTGTCCAAGAGATAGTATAGCCATTAATGAATTGTCGCTGCAAGCGAGCGCAGCGAGCTTCAAGAGAAGATGGGTCTAATTATTCAAGAGATAGGAGTAATGGTTGTGTTAATAGATAAGAGTAATGTTGTGGGATAACCAGGCTGAGCGAGTAATCTAGTTATTTAACAAATTATAACTGATTAGTTTATATTTTTATTTAGATGAGCAACCAAAACAGACTATATGTATAATACAGATTTAGAAAAGTAAGTTAATAAAATTGTATATAAAAATTTATTTAACGTTTACATTTGTTTTTGTACAGGTTTCGTAAGGAATTTCGTTCCTAACAGGCGTTCCTTCCTGTTTAACGTAGCCCAAAGTAAACTCAGCACCGTGAGTAAGTTGGCGGCAAAATGATGTTAAAATTTGATCACTTCAGATGAGACAGTTTTTTCTTCAGTATGAATGCGTTTATGTCGAATTAAATTATTTTTATGAGTAAATTTCTTATCACAAACTTCACATGTAAATGGTTTTTCTCCAGTATGTGTTTTTAGATGTGAGTTTAAATGTTGTTTCTGGAAAAATGTTTTGTCACAAACTTCACATATAAATGGTTTCTCTCCAGTATGTGTTCGCTTATGTGTAGTTAAATAGCATTTGTGAGAAAATTTCTTATCACAAACTTCACATGTAAAGGGTTTTTCTCCAGTGTGCATTCGTTTATGATTAATTAAACTGCTTGTTTGAGTAAATTTCTTACCACAAACTTCACATGTAAATGGTTTTTCTCCAGTATGCGTTCGTTTATGTCTATTTAAATCACATTTCTGAATAAATTTTTTATTACAAACTTCACATGTAAATGGTTTTTCTCCAGTATGAAATCGCTTATGTGTATCCAAATGTTGTAACTGGGAAAATTTTTTGTCACAAACTTCACATGTAAATGGTTTTTCTATAGTGTGAATTTTTTTATGTCTAGTTAAACTATAATGCTGATTAAATGTCTTATTACAAATATCACAAGGAAATAAACCGTCGTGAGTTAATTTATTTATTTCCGATATTTCTTCTTTAATTAAAACATGTTCAATTTTAACAATATCCTCTGATATTTCTTCTTTAATTCTTCCATGTTCCAATGTAACAGTTTCAGACTTTAAATTCAAATGTTGTTCTCGAAAATGACTTCGTTTATGTTCAGTTAAATTAATTTTTTGACTAAATTTTTTATCACAAAATTCACATGAATAAGGTTTTTCTCCTTTATGAATTCGTTCATGCACAACTAAATTGCTATGATCAGTAAATTTTTTATCACAAACTTCACATGTAAATGGTTTTTCTCCAGTATGTATTCTTAGATGTGTATTTAAATGTTGTATCTGGGAAAATTTTTTGTGACAAACTTTACATGTAAATGGTTTTTCTCCAGTATGCGTTCGTTTATGTATAATTAAATCTGTTTTGCAAGCAAATTTTTTATCACAAACTTCACATACAAATGGTTTTTCCCCAGTGTGTGTTCTTAGATGTCTGTTTAAATATTGTGTCTGGGAAAATTTTTGATCACAAACTTCACATTTAAAAGGTTTTTCTCCAGTATGCGTTCGCTTATGTGTTATTAAATCTGTTTTCCAAGTAAATTTTTTACTACAAACTTCACAATTAAATGGTTTTTCTCCAGTATGTGTTCGTTTATGTTTAATCAAATCGCTCTTCTGAGTGAATTTCTTTTCACAAACTTCACATGTAAATGGTTTTTCTCCAGTATGAATTCGCTTATGTCTAATTAAATTACTTCTATCACTTAAAGTTTTATCACAAATTTCACATGAATACATTTTTTTCCCTGTGTGAATGAATTCATGCTTAATTAAATTTTGTTTTAGAGTAAACGTTTCATCACAAATTTTACATGAAAAATGTTTTTCTTCGGTATCAGTAAGTAGATGTTCTAAAACATTTTCATTAATAATTTCGTTTTTAATTATATGTTCTGTATTTAAATGTTGTTCAAGTTTAATATTTTCATATTCTGTGATCGAGTCATTGAAATGCATTTCTTCCTGCTTAATTTCAGCAGGTTCTTCTAATATTTCTTCTTTAATTGATATATGTTCTATTTCATTACTAGTTCCTTCAGATATTTTGGCTTCAATTTTTAAGAAGTCCATCTTTCCAATTTCTTCAATTAATTAATGTCTATTAATTCTGTTTCAAATGTATAGATGATTTTCTTCCTTGAAAAATAATTATTTTACTTCAAGTAATTGAAAGGCATTATTTCATTATTTGTCATTTTATTTCCAATCATCTGAGGGTTGCGTTCACAAAAACTAAACTAAAAGTTTTTAAGTGTATTTTGAAAAAAAATGGATGTAAGAATGTTTACTTTGTTTTTTAAAACTATATTTTATTGAAAAAGCTCTTATCTATCAATTAGATACAAATGACATTTTTTTGACAAAACACACGCTCCAAAAGTAATCTAATTTTATAACAAACACTTCATAAAACCAACATAATAAAATTCAACAGCAATAACATATTATTTGATTAACAATATTGGTTTAGTTTTTCACTACAGTTTTTATTCTTTTTGTAAGTCTCAATGTTAGTCTTAAAATAGGCTTAAAAATATTGATCCTACAAACAAAATTTTGCTAATGGTAAGTAACCTGGTGATCTAAATTGGAACTACTGAAAAAGCGGTCCAGTTCTTGTTTTAATTAGTATAAATTATTATCGCCAGTTGGCGAGTAGCAGGGAATATTCATGTATTTTTTTTATATTTTTAATTCATTGTTTACACCGTTATAATAGAGTAAAAAAATATAAATACTGCTTAAAAATGCTGTATTTAAGTGTAAAAAAATATTTAAAATACATTATAATTTTGAGATATTTAAACGCAGTTTTTTGGCGCTCTCTGTTGATGGCGTAAAAGTACGTGATCTGTCAATTGGTGACAGTTCAATGTATAATTTACACTTTAAAAAAATGAATTTACAACACAGGATTTACACTCGTTATTATTAAGTTTTTTAATAAAAAGCCGTAGAATAGTATAATTTAATGAAATACCATATAAAATGTAAGTAATTAATATCATACAGTATGTATGTCAACAAATTTGACAAGCCCGTACAATGATGTCACGTCCGTATAAAAATTTGATAAAATTTAGTTTCAGATTTTCGATTTATAAAGAAGCATTCATATCATACCATCTGATTGGTGTTTTGTTATCTGCTTATTATAATTAATCATTTATAGAAACTTTTATCCAACCGATTTATTCTTAGTGCCTATTACCTCAGATGTTGGCATGCTTGAAATCGTTTGACGCTAAAACCATGTACTTAATGGTCTAAGGTAGAAACCAATTCGATAATTTGACGACACCATCGCCGCAGCCACACACCTACTGTAAGCGAATTTAACATATTTAAGTCTGTGGATAACGGATTTTGACATGACCATAGATAAGGTTTTCTGTTGTTCATAGAAATGATATGTGACGGAAGTTTTAACCTAAGAAAACCATGGCTCCAATAGTTCAAGACAAAACAAAAGATGTAAATAAAAGTTGGAAAGAAATAAATAAGATAAAAAAGGAACAGAAAAAAAAATGGAAAGAAGAAAAATTAATGAAACAATTTAAAAAAGTTGAAGAACAAAAGGATAATGATCAAAAGAATGATGAAAAAAATATAACAAAATTATCGGATTTGTCATCCGTAAGCATTGCTTTACCTGGTTCGATCTTAGAAAATGCTCAATCTCCACAGCTGCGCGCGTATTTAGCGGGCCAAATTGCACGAGCTGCATGTATTTTTCAAGTCGATGAGATTGTTATATTTGATGATATGTGTGATATTGCTGTAGGTAAAAAGTCAAAAATTGAGGATGAGTCAGGCTTGAAAATTGCAAGAAAGTGTTGTGTACAGTTAGCGAATCTATTACAATACTTAGAATGTCCACAATATTTACGAAAATATTTATTTCCAATACATTCGGACTTACAATTCGCTGGTTTAATGAATCCACTAGACGCACCAAGCCATTTACGACAAAACGACGACTTTATGTTCAGGTAAGCAAAACAGACTGAATAAGTATTCAAAATAGTAGTTTTTACACTTAGGATGAACAAAAATGGACTTTATTGCGGCTACTGAGTTAGAAATTCATCAAATTTGGTGATGGGTTCTGATATTGAAAGTTTTTCTGTGTATAAATTACAATATTTTTATGAAAACGCTATGTTTAGAAGTTGCAAATTTTTTTATGGATTCTTGTAACTCATTAAATATGTTCCCATAATTTTCAACTTGTTTGTAATTTTTTCGAAGGTTGAGTAGTATTAATTTTATTTCAATTATGAATTTAGAGAAGGTGTTGTTACAAATAAACCGGTAAAAGCTGGACGTGGATCGGCAGTAAACGTAGGTTTATACCAAGATGTAATCATTGATAAAGTTTTAACACCAGGAGTACGTGTTACAGTAAAATTAGAACCAAGAAATGCCACACATGGTAAGAAACAATATGGTCGGGTGATAAGTCCAAGAATACCTCGAATTGAAACAGGCGTTTACTGGGGCTATACTGTGCGAATAGCTAATTCACTTAGTGAAGTTTTTACGGATTCACCTTATGAAAAAGGGTAAGTAAAATATAAAATTAAGATCACAAGGTTACTATTTCATCAAATAATGTATCTGATACTAGTTGAAATATTATATTAGAGCGCTAAAAACATGGGTATCATCATCCGCCATTTTGTGTCCTAGCTAAGAAATATGTAAACAAATGTAAATATTGGGCATTCGACAAAAAACAATGTGATAATAACTCGAAATAGCGGAATCTGTGCCTTTTGCAATCAGCTAGTTCTGAATTGCAAGTGTTTTATAGAAGTGCGTATTTTTACTGATAATTTTCAGTGAAAATCATGATTAAAATATAATAATTTTTGCTTAACCTGGCAGAAATATTTTTTTATGAATTTTCATATTTTCAAAAAAATCGTTAAAAAAGATCGTTTCGGGACAAATTTTTATGCAACTTTTTTGGATTTTTACTTTCGATAACATGATGAACCCTTTTCCCATGGCCAAGAAGTTTGTAAGTGGTTTTGTAAAAATTAGTTTCCAAATTGAACTATAAAAAATGGTGTAACAGACTTTTCTGCCACGATAAGAGCTGTCACACCAAATTTTCTTGAAATTAGAAAAAAACTTTTATTTACGACTAGTTTCGGATTATTTTTAATCCTTCTTCAGGTTCTACAAAAAGACTATACATATACAAATTGTTATTTTACAAAATTATTGAAACTCTTACCATTAAAAAATATGAAAAAAATAAAATTTTTAATTCGAGACAACATACATTGAAAAAAAAAATTATTTTATAAACTAACAACAAGTGTCTATTTTGTTGCTATATAAACATTTTTCAAATTCTTTATATAGCAACCAACAACCACTAATTATAATCCAAAATATAAGTTAAAAATATATACAGTGTGCTCATTTCAAAAGTACCCACCCTTAAGTTAAATAATCGGATGTTATTAAAATTTATAAAATATATTTCTACCAGGTTAAACCCTGGCACACCTAGCCCATATTATACCTATGGCTAAGCAGTATTGATACATAAGCGAAATTTTTTGGGAAAAAGAGAAATTTATGAATTTGCAATCAATAGACCTTTTTCACAATTTTTTTTTTAAATGAAAGTAAATATCTCGATAAAATTAAAATTGGCGAAAGCGATCCAGAAACTCACAAAGTTATACGAACGTAAATGAAATAACTTTTACAATGAAAAAATGCAACTTTATTTTTTTTCACTAGTACTTTTTTCAAAAGCCTTCAAAATTCCAAATTATGTTCGTTTGGAACGTTTAGTCGATGGTCCGGCCAAGTTTGGGCCATCTGAGTGTTCATCACTACTTTAGATGACTTCGTTCAGAAGCTAAGGAGAGTCGGTGGTGACACGTTCTGACACTGGTGGAGGTTATTTCGGAAATTTGCAATCTAGCAACATGTGTTTTGGATTCCTGAGAAGGAGCGGGAATATGAATTAGTCCACACATCTGGTTCCTAATATTTTGCCTGGCAGTATATCATGATTATTGCCGGAGCTATCATAATGTATCCCAGTCCAACTCTTGCCATGAGAAGATGGACTCACTTATACCAGCCTTTCTTTGACGACCTCTCTTACCTTAAGTCGGTTGACATCAAAGTACAGCACCTTTGATGTTTTTAAATAACTGTAAATGGTTCATAAAGTATTGGTCTTGTATAGACCAACCCTTTTTCGTTATCACAATGGAACTTTTCGTTTAAGTGTGTCCCATCTCAGGAAAGCCACTCTAACCTAACCTTATTCAGGATCCAACCACAAAGATTACCTAGGTTGACTGTTTGAAACTAGAAAGGTGTTCAATACCCTTGAATCTATTTCTGAGTTTAAAAGGTGAAATCCAAATGACAAAAGCAAATTTACTTTTTGAAGCAAAAATTTCAAGTTATTTTTCTGTATTCGGGTTTGGATTCAGCGATATCAAACATCCCCTTTAAGATAGGTTATGTTAGGTTGTATTGGCTGCCCACGAGATGCACATTTAATCCATAGATCCCATTGTGATATCATATATGTGTTCTACCACCTTTTCCACTGATAATTTCATTTATGAGTTCTTCATTTATTTTGAGAGGCCATAACCATTAATTAAATTAATTTTTTGTTGTGGCGGCTTGTAATCGAACCTGCTACCCTAGACTTATCGCGTACGGAATTGGTTACGCCTTAACCAACTAACTGAGTTACTAGGGTTGACCCATTTTAATATTTGCCATTTTATCTTTTTATTATAGCCTGTATTACAAAATTAATAAATGTTTTTTTTATAGATATGATTTAACAATTGGAACTTCAGACAAAGGATCATCTGTAGATGAAGTAGAAAAATTTGAATATAAACATCTTTTGATAGTTTTTGGTGGATTGCAAGGTCTAGAGGCTGCTCTTGAAAGTGATAACAGTCTCAATGCTGATAATCCAAGTCTACTGTTCAATTACTATTTAAATACGTTGCCACAACAAGGTTCGCGAACAATACGAACTGAAGAAGCTATTTTAGTTAGTTTAGCCGCGTTACGAACCAAATTATGCCCTAAAAACGCACCGAAAATTTTCAACAACTACAGTGAATATGCAGTTAACAGTGATGAATCTTCTAATAACAAAACAACACAAAATGGAGATTTAAGCAGATTTGATTAAATGTTAAGCGTATGAAAAATGAAAAAAAATGTGACTTCGATTACTTTGAATAAATCGATGATAACTTTCTAAATTATGTTTTAGTCTGAAATTCTCATTTTTTGAAAAAGTGATCATGCAAACACGATAGAGGATAAAAATTTTAACCTCCACCTCAAAATTTGTCTTAATGGCAAGAATCAGTTAACATTTTTTGTTAATTTTTATAATTTTTGTTTGTTTTATAGCAGCAATTTAAATATAAATATTTATTTTTCACAAACTTCAATTATTGTTTTTTATTTCATTTAGCCTGTGTTAACTTAACTGTCTGTGTAGGTAAATAAAAAAATAAATTTAAAAAATAAGAAAACCCGATTGCGTTAAATTTAAACTGCAACGAAAAAAACAAGTACAGTAGTTTACATGGCGATTTTAACAGTCGGAACCCATTATTGGGAATAAATGAGCCGATCTAAGTTGTATTGGATCTCGACTGTTAAGATCGCTCTGTAATCTACTAGAATTGTTTTTTTCATTGCAGTTTAAATTTAACAAAGCCGGGTTTTTTTATTTTATACTTTTTAGTTGCGATTTTCAAATACCTATTTAATAATGCCCCACTTAACATGGTTTGTCGACTTTCATTTTCAGCCTATAGATATATGTTTGGTCCTTTGTGGCGTTCTACAGATCAAACCTGTGGACTGATTTTAATTAATCGTTAAACAATTTGTCTATTTAATACGTATTCAATGAGACCCCACTTAATTTTTTATTTTTTACAATATGGCGTCTAGTTGTCGCCAAATTCAATTTTCATTTCTAAGCATCCAGTACACTCGCAAGATTAAGGCAAATCGATTCACGTAAGAATCATTAAGATCGGCTCACACGTTTGGTCTCTCGTGTGGTGCCACAAAGGACAAAAATACATACATATAGAACTTGATAACCTTGGAAAATATACTAACTGGAATTCGCAACAGAGTGAGAACCACTTCTCCAAGATGATTGAGAAGGATAATACGATGGACTGTGAGCTACGATCTCACAGGCAGGCGCACACAGTGATAAAACTTAATAGATTTACGAAGACTGGATAATCTCCGGATTTATTGGAATGATCTCCGATATTTCTGAAAATTTGATTTGGCAACCCTAGTTTTCGTGAAGGTTGAAAAATAGACGTTCGTATTTTTCGAAACGATTTTTCAACTCTTTTGATAATTGCAAATTTTTGATGTCAATCATTTCTACGCAAAGGTGTTGTCAATGAATTTCTTTTAATAAATAAGATAACAAAACGATTTGAAGGTGACGCAAGCTCATGAAAAAGATATAAAAAAATTCAGCTTGATATCTCTTTTAGTTTTTGATTTATCGTGTTAACGGACAGACAAGCGGAAATGTGCTAATTCTAGGTTAATCTGTCGCTATATCAAAATTTTGTTTGTAGCATCAATATTTCTAAGCGTTAAAAATTGGGAATAAACTTAATATACTCTGATATATTTCGTATATAGGGTACAAAAACTAAATAAAACCTTTTTGAAAACAAGTTTTTAGAAAAAGCTAGCCCATACGATGAAAGAGGAAAAAAGGAATAGTAAAAAAAGAAATTTTTATGTAAGGCCCTAAAGTACAAAAATAGTCCACGGTTCTTACCAAAATTAAACTCTAGATCCACGCCAGTTTTCAAGTAAATTTTTGGTAAAATACGTCGTAATTTAAAATAAAAATAAATTTTTGCGTTTTATCTACTATATTTTTACTCGTACATACAATTCAAACTTTTCCCATTCTCCATAAAGCAACTTGCCTCTCGCTTTGCTATCGGCTGGCGACGCCCTTGCCAAGAAACCTACCATATGTAAATCTGACGCGCTCAAGTTATTCCCCAAATCCCCTCTTGGACTGCCCTATTATATTCGGTTTGAACAAATATTAAAACAGATGATGAATGTTATGAATGAATATATTTTTATTGCTACAGTAATTGCTTTTTATAATAATTTACAAGAAATGAATTTTTTTATTACTCTGATAAATAACAACAGAGAATAGAAACTCATTGGAAGAACAATTTCCTTTTTTGTTTACTTTTATAACACCTAACATCTGATCTGTTTTGTCTATTTTCTTTTTTTTTATTTGAAAAAATATAAGTTTGTTCTTTTTATGTAGGTACATATTTTTTTATAGATAGGAGGAACACTGTGTACAACATTCAATGACTAAATAATTCAAGACAACATTGTTTTCGTACGTCTTAACTTCCTATAAATGGAATATTTTTTGTGCTGCGTGTGCGTAAATCATATTAAGAATAGTGAGAAAGTAAAAAGTGGTAATAATAATTCGAATTAAAATTTCACAAACCTTGAAAATCATCATAAGAAAACTTATTTATTTTTGGTTCTACGACTAAAAATTTCTCGACCAAAGTTATAGAGAAATTTGTTTGCAACAAAAAATGTTCGAATAATTTTTTCAGAACTATAGTTTGTCAGATAAAACATAAAAACCACTTGTACCCCTTTTTCCAAGATGCCGGCCTTGGGACAAGGGTTGCAACCCCACAAACTTGGATTTAGCATTACACTAACCCCTCCATGATATCTAGAAAAATAAAATTGCGTCCTCTGAAAAATGCAACCCCAAATGTAACTTTTCAATGGACTAATTTTTTTTCGTAAAATTTTAAAAACTTTCGCTTGTCCTTTTAGAAATTCGATCAGTGGACATATATGTAACGGGCAGTGATGATTTTTCTTATTACTGTTTTTTAATTACAGAAAATAGTTTATTAGACCGGTTTTTGCAGAGAAGGAATATCCGTTAGGCAAACTAGGCACGTAGCTAAGGGTGCAAGGTTACAAAGAGGCGTGCGCGTGAAAGTTTTAAACAAAGAAGCTAGTTACTATATAAGTATTAGTTAAAATTTATAAACGCCGCATTTATATGCCGCTAGAACGACATCAATGAAACGTTTACCTAAGAGGGCGCTTTACATTTAATCCGCCTCTGGGTATTTGTATTGATTTGCATAATACATTTCTCCAATCTTCTGTGAGTATAAATGCTCCCATATTACGTGCGAATCAGCTTTTCCATTATGTTTTGAAAAAATTAGTTAAAATAATTATTTAAAAATTATTTTATTAGGAGTCTAAGAAAAAAATCCTTCAAATAAAACTTTCAAATTTTTTGCTTAAGAAAATGTATAAAATTATTCCCATTTAAATAAAAGGAACCTTCACTAAAGAATAAATTGATAAGCGTAATGTATTAAACAAAAGTAGAAAAATTCCTAGCTGGTTCATTTAAAATGAAACACCCTATATAGCTATACTCCGTGTATCAAATCCGTAAACGCTATCTGTTAAAAAGCAATTAGAAATACAAAGAATTTATATGGAAACATGCCCTTAATTACTTTTTAATAACTGATGACGATCGATGCTGCTTACATTTATAAAATAATTTGTAAGATGATTTTGGTCGATATTATTTTTTGTCCCGCTGCTATTTCTTAAATGCTCTGTTCTACCACTTTTCCGGCTTATTTATTGTACTAAATGGGATCTATAGCCTAAGTGTGTGCTTCGTGGAGTCATATAACCTAAGCTAACCTAACTTATATCATTCAGAAAATGAATTAAAAAAGTAGTTGAAACCTGCAAAAATTATATAAAGTAACATAAATTTGAATTTTGCTAATTGCGTTAATTTTTTTTAAAGGCAATGTATTTTCGTAGATATATAAAAATGGCTATTATTATTAATGGTATTCAAAGCGTTGGAAGAATAGTACAAAATCCAGATCAAATAATGAACACCTTTAATATTATCACCTTCATTAACTTTTAGAATTCAATAAAGAGCTATTTAAATACAGCATAATATGTATTATAAAACGAAATACAAAAATAGGAGGAGTATATTTTTTATTCCAATTAAAGTACATAAAAAGCACCTAGATTTTTTTTTATGAGTACAATTAATTTAGCATTTTTGTAAAAGATAGTGGAATGTTATCGTATAAAAATTAAATTTTTTTAAATTTCTCTTATTTTAAATAAGCTCTTCACTGGGTTTTTATAAACTGGTTTCAAAGAACTCGAAATATTTTCAACAATCTTATATAATAAAAACAGGAAAAGTATTAATTTATTTAGTCAACAAACTTCGAAGTTGAAAAAACAATCAGACTCAATATTTTGGCAGTGAAGGAGCAGTTGAATTCTTTTTCTTTGCTTATAACTTCGATGATTTTCTTATTTTAAGTAATTGATTTTTTTTCCCATTTTTGGATTTCAGTACATTTCATATAATAATATTTTAACAAGTATTTCAATCAACAAAATATATAGTCTTTTATACTAGTTTTTTTTTTTTTGCTTTTACTTGA